>NC_092603.1:2647500-2657500 GCF_047663525.1 Anas platyrhynchos
GCTGGTCATGCACGGAAAGTCCTGGTGGGCAAGGGGACACTCAAAGGTGCGAGGTTAGGGGGTGGTGTCCTGGTTTCAGTTAGCACAGAATTAATTTTCTTCCTAGTAGCTGGTGGAATGCTGTGTTTTGGCTTAGGATGAGAAGAGTGCTGATAACACCCCGATGCTTTAATTGTTGCAGAGCAGTGCTTATACCAAGCCAAGGACATCTCAGCCTTTTGCTCTGTCCTGCCAACGGGCAGGCTGGGGGTGCAGTAAGAGCTGGGAGGGGACAGACCCAGGACAGGTGACCCAAACTAGCCAAAGGGGTATTCCATACCATCTGACGTCATGCTAAACAATAGATAGGGGTGGCTAGCTGGGGGGAGGGGGCCGGACTGCTCGGGGTTAGGCTGGGCATCGGTCAGCGGGTGGTGAGCAATTGCATTGTGCATCACTTGTTTGTACATACTATTACTTTCGTATTATCACCATTGTATCATTATTATTATTATTGTTATTATTATTTTGTTATTATTATTTTCCTGTCTTATTAAACTGTCTTTATCTCAACTCACGGGCTTCACTCCCCATTTCTCTCCCCCGTCCCAGAGAGGGAGGGGGGAGGGTGAGCGAACGGCTGCGTGGTGTTTAGCTGCCGGCCGGGTTAAACCACGACAGGTGGGCAGAGAGAAGGGGCTTTTGTTGTGTCCACCTGACAATGATAGCAGGGGGCTATCATTTCATGCCAAAGTAAATGAAGCTTGCCTTCCAGACTTCTTACTCTCATCACTGGCCGCCCTCTAGCAGTGGCCGTGATGGCTAGACCGACGGCCGTGACGGCGGGGTAGACCTGATGGCTCCACGAGGCGGGAGGGGGCGGGGGGGGGGGGGGGGAGAGCGGGGAGGAGGAGGGAGAAGTAGACCTGGTGGCTCCACGAGGAGGGAGGGGGCGGGGGGAGACAGCGGGGAGGAGGAGGGAGAAGTAGACCTGGTGGCTCCACGAGGAGGGAGGGGGCGGGGGGAGCGGGGAGGAGGAGGGAGAAGTAGACCTGGTGGCTCCACGAGGAGGGAGGGGGCGGGGGGAGACAGCGGGGAGGAGGAGGGAGAAGTAGACCTGGTGGCTCCACGAGGAGGGAGGGGGCGGGGGGAGACAGCGGGGAGGAGGAGGGAGAAGTAGACCTGGTGGCTCCACGAGGAGGGAGGGGGAAGGGGGGGGGGTGGGGGGGGGGGAGACAGCGGGGAGGAGGAGGGAGAAGTAGACCTGGTGGCTCCACGAGGAGGGAGGGGGCGGGGGGAGAGAGCGGACCCCGGCTGCTTCGGGCCGCCGCTCGCTCTGACGTCAGAGGTTCTTCCTCGGCCGCGAGAGGCTCGCCACCTGTGCCACTCAGTGCGGCTGACTGCCTGGCCGCTTTGCTTTAGCTGCTTTGGAAAATAAATGCTGTTATCTTTATGTTTGTTATTAGTTTGTTCCGTTGCCTGTTTTCTGCTGTAGCTTTAGGAATCCTGTCATTCCTTACCGTCTTTCAAAACCTCCCCCCCCCCTCCACTCCTCAGCTCCCCCTCCTCCTCCCCCCCCTCCCCCCCCCGCCTCCTCAGGCAAATGGCAGTTGAGCTCAGGTGGCGGCTCCCCAGTCAGCAGGGGTACTGGAATAGACTTGGCTGGGTGGCCGACCCCCACACCCCCACCTGCCAGCTGCGAAGGGACGGTTGGCGGGCTGTGGGGAGGCCGAATGAGGTGACCCAGCGTTCCCGAGTGTGTAAACACATCAACAGAGCAAAAAAGCAAAGCAGAGTAGGAACAGCAAAGCAGAGCAAAGAAAAGGATTCGGTGCCGGGAATACAAACCAAAACCCCCCAAAAATAGGCAGTTCTAAGGAAAGCATGTCGAAGCAGGTGCAGGAAAAGCAAAGCGGGGAAGAGCAACGAAAAGTAAAGCAAGGAAAAGTAAAGCAAAGCAAAACGAACCAAAATCATTGGGAATCGTGTAATGTCACTTATCGTCCTAAAAAACCTCACCCAACCCCATCCCCAGACGAACAGCAGCAGCGGGACCCACCTGGCGGCTCGCCGAACAGCGGGGGATGAGGAATAGACCGTGCTGGGTGGGTGGCCAGGCTTCCTGTCCCCACCCTCCAGCTCCCAGGGGACAGTCGTCGGGCTGCGGGGAGGCCACGGTGTGCGCCTGAGGGTTTATGCCTTCATCAATACACCGATCGACTCATCGCCCAAATCGGTGCGACGGTCTGCAAAAGAAGCCTACCTAGCACGGCAAAGCAGAGCTGAGCAATGCAACGGAAAGCGGAGCGAGACAAAGCATAGCCCTGCCAGGGAAAAGAAAAAGGCAAAAGGAAAAGCAAAGCCAAGAAGGGCCGGGAAAAGCAAAACGAAGCAGGGCAAGAAAAACCAAAGCAGAAGAGGTCCAGGAAAAGAAAAGTGGTGTCACGAATACAAACTAAAGCAAAACAAAGCGAGGTAGGGCCAGCAAAAGCAAAACAAAGAAGGGTGAGGAAAAAAAAAAAAAAAAAAAACTAAGCTAAGGATTTCCTGGGGGGTGGGGGAAAGAAAAGCGGTGTCCTGAATACAACGTAAAGCAAAACAAAGCAAGGCAGGGCCAGCAAAAGCAAAACAAAGAAAGGCGAGAAAAACCAAAGCAAAAGAGGTCCAGGAAAAGAAAAGCGGTGTCTTGAATACAACGTAAAGCAAAACAAAGCAAGGCAGGGCCAGCAAAAGCAAAACAAAGAAGGGCGAGAGAAACCAAAGCAAAGGAGGTCCAGGGAAAGAAAAACGGTGTCACGAATACAAAGTCAAGCAAAACGAAACAAAGCGAGGCCAGAAAAAGCAAAGCATGGTGAGGAACAGAAAAACCAAAGTAAAAGAGGGCCAGGAAAAGCGAAGCAGTGCCACGAATACAAAGCAAAGCAAAGCAACGCAGGGCCAGGGAAAGCAAAGCAAAGCAAAACGGTGCTGCCAAAACAAAATGCGTAGTTAACTTAGCGTCAGTCGAAATCGCTGGGTTATGGGGAGCTGGGCGTTTGAGAAGGCCAGGGTGTGGCAGCGGCCCCCGGTTGCCTCGGGCCGCCTCTCGCTCTGACATCAGAGGCTCCTGCTCGGCCGTGAACGGCTCCCCACCTGTGCCACTCAGTTTGGCTGGCTGCCTGGCTGGTTTGCTTTAGCTGCTTATCATTATATAAATTGTTATTGTCATTATTATTATTATTATTATTATTATATACTACTAAAAAGCTATTAGAAATAAAAGTATTAAATAGTAATAGAAATAAGTATCATTAAAACGTAATAAAAATAGTAGTAGTAGTAGTAATAATAATAGTATTTTCTCCATCTGTTTCCCCCTTTAGTTTTAGGAATCGAGTAGTTATTTATTGTTGTTCTCAACCCACACCCCTCCCCAGACGAATAGCAACAGAGCCCACCTGGTGGCTCTCCGGACAACGGTGGGCAACAAAATAGACCTGGCCCGGTAGCCAGATCCCTGTCCCTGCCCGCCAGCTCCGAGGGGACAGCTGTCGGGCTGCAGGCCGGCTAACTTTTCTATGTGTTCATAAACAAGTTTCATGAACTTGTTTATGCATTCATAAAGACGGCAAAGCTAAGGAAAGGAGCACGGGGAAAAACAAAGCGGTGCCAGGAAAGGGAAAGCCAAGGAAAGAAAGCAGTTTGAGTCAAAGCAAAGCACAGCAAGGCTAAGAAAGGTACAGAAGAGCAGAGAAGGTAAAGCAAAGCACTGACAGGAACACGAAGCAAAGAAATAAAAAATAAAGCATGACCGCACAAGTAAAAACGTAGCAGGCCCAGGAAAGAAAAAGCAAAGCAAAGCAAAGCAAAGCAAAGCAAAGCAAAGCAAAGTAGCACAAGGAAAAACACAGCATTTCCAGGAGAGAAAAAGCAAAGCAATCTGAGGTAAGAACAGCAGAGAAAAGGAGGTATGGAAAAGCAAAACTGTGCCAGGAAGAGCAAAGCAAAGCGGAGCAAGGCAGAACAAAGAGAAGCAAAGCGAACGTAGCGAGCTGGCGGCCAGCCCTCCTTTGGGTTCCAAGTGTCTGTGGGGGGGAGACCGGAGGGCCCTCATGTTGTGTACAGGTGGCAGCCAGACTTGGACAGTGGCTGTACCCTGATCGCCCTCTCCCCAGCCTCCTTCACATCTCCTGGTCCACCGTGACGGTGGGCAAGAACCATGTCTTGCCTTAGCTAGTTTTATATATTTCTATGTATTTTGTTGTTGTTGTTGTTGTTGTTGTTGTTGTTCTTGTTGTTCTTGTTGTTGTTGTTGTTTGTTGTTGTTGAGGATTTCTTCCACCGTAGTTGTGGGAATCATGTAGTTACTTACTGTCGTTGAGAACCTCAGACACACAACGAGCAGTGGGGCCCACCTGGCAGCTCGCCGCATGGCTGGGGACAAAGAATGGACCATGTCGGCTGGCCAGGCCTGCTGCCCACACGTGCCAGTTCCGAGTGGACAGTCGCTGGACTGCGGGGAGGCCAAGTTCTGTTTCCGATGGTTTATGCGTTCATAAATTTACCAATCGACTCGGCAGCAAAATCAGTGAGACAGTCTCCAAAGGAAGCCTAGCACAGCACAGGAGAGGAAGGCAATGCGGATGAAAGCTGAGCAAGACAAGGAAAAGCCCTGCTAGGCATAGGGAAAAGCAGTGACCACCAGCGCCTGGAAAAGCAAAGCACGGCCTGTAAAAACACATCAGATAGGTCCAACATGAAAACAAATCATGCAAGGAACATGAAATAAATAAATTAATTAATAAATAAATTAATAAATAAATTAATTAATTAATTAAAAAAAAAGGAAAACGAATAAAAGATGAAAGGCAAAGCAAAGCAGAGCAAAGCAAAGCTAAACAAAGAAAAACATGGCCTGATAAAGCAAACGAAAGCAAGGCCAGGGAAGGCAAAGCAGAGCTAAGGAAAGTAGCAAAAGGGAAAGCAAAGCGTAAGCAGGAAAGACAAAGCAAACAAATGAAAGCAAAGCAGTTTGAGGCAAGGCAAAACACAGCATGGGTAGGAAAGGCCGAGCAGTGCCAGGTCTATAAACCAAAGCTAAACCAAGGAAAGCATGGCCTGATAAAGCAACCGGAAGCATGGCCAGGGAAGGGAAAGCTGAGCAAGTCAAAGCAGAGCAAAGGAAAGTAGCACAAGGAAATGCAAAGTATTTCCAGGAGAGAAAGAGCAAAACACTCTGAGGCAAAGCAGGGGCAAGAACAGCAGAGGAAAGGAGGGATGGGAAAGCAAAACTGTGCCAGGAAGAGCAAAGCAAAGCGGAGCAAGGCAAAACAAAGAGAAGCAAAGCAAACGTAGCGAGCTGGCGGCTAGCCCAGTAAAACCAGTGGGACTGTCTCCAAAAGAATCCTAGCACAGCACAGGACAGCAGAGCAATGCGGATAAAAGCTGAGCAAGGCAGAGTAAAACCCTGCTAAGAAAAAGACCTAGCGGCATAAAGAAAAGCAGTAACAACCAAGGTCTGGAAAAGCAAAGCACGGCCTGTAAAAACACATCAGATAGGTCCAAAATGAAACCAAAAGAATGCAATGAACATTTAAAGAAAAAAAAAAATAATAATAATAATTAAAAAAAAAATAGATGCAAAGCATGTCCAGAAAAGGCAAAACATAGCAAGGCAAAGCAGAGCAGAGAGAAGCTAAACAAAGGCAAGCATGGCCCCATAAAGCAAAACAAAGCAAGGTCGGGGAAGGCAAAGCAGAGCTAAGGAAAGTAGCACAATGAAAAATAAACCATAACGAGGGAAGAAAAAACAAAGCAGTCTGACGCAAATCCAAGCAAAGCCACGGCAAGAACAGCAGAGGAAAGGAGGGATGGGAAAGCAAAACTGTGCCAGGAAGAGCAAAGCAAAGCGGAGCAAGGACAAAACAAAGAGAAGCAAAGCGAACGTAGCGAGCTGGCGGCCAGCCCTCCTTTGGGTTCCAAGTGTCTGTGGGGGGGAGACCGGAGGGCTCCATGTTGTGTACAGGTGGCAGCCAGACTTGGACAGTGGCTGTACCCTGATCGCCCGCTCCTCAGCCTTCTTCACAGCTCCTAGTCCACTGTGACACCCGGCAAGGGCCATGTCTTGCTTTAGCTGGTTTTATATCTATATACATTTTTTTGTTGTTTGTTGTGGATTTCTACCACCGTAGTTGTGGGAATCACGTAGTTACTTATTCTCGTTGAAATTCTCACTGAACACTATCACCACACGAGTAGCAGTTAGGGGTCCCCTGACGGCTCGCCGCATGGCTGGGGACACAGAATGGAGCATGTCGGCTGGCCAGGCCTGCTGCACCCAGCCTCCAGTTCCGAGGGGACAGTCGCTGGACTGCGGGGAGGCCAAGTTCTGTGTCTGATGGTTTATGCGTTCATAAATTTACCAATCGACTCGGCAGCAAAATCAGTGAGACAGTCCCCAAAGGAAGCCTAGCACAGCACAGGAGAGCAGAGCAATGCGGATGAAAGCTGAGCAAGACAAAGCAAAGCCCTGCTAGGGAAAAGACCTAGCGGCATAGGGAAAAGCAATGACATCCAGCGCCTGGAAAAGCAAAGCACGGCCAGAGAAAACACAAGAAAAAGATATAAAAGGAAAACAGAAAGCATGGAATTGAACATCAGATAAAAAAAAAAAAAAAAAAATGCAAAGCATGACCAGGAAAGGCATAGCAAAGCAGAACAAAGTAGAGGAAAGCAAAGCTAAACAAAGGAAAGCATGGCCCTATTGAAAAAAAAAAAAAAAAAAAAAAAGCAAGGCCAGGGAGGGCAAAGCTGAGCAAAGGAAAGTAGCACCAGGAAAAGCAAAGCATAACCAGGAAAGAGAAAGAAGTGAAAATAAATAAATAAATAAATAAATAACGAACAAAAACAAACAAACAAACAAAACAAAAAAAACAGCAATAAAAACCACAACAAAGCGAAAAAGTTGGAGGTAAGGCAAATCAGAGCTGGGTTAAGAGAAGCTAAGCAGAGCAGAGAAGGAAAAGCAAAGCAATGCCAGGAATACAAAGCAAGGCAAAGCAAAGCATGGCCAGGCAAGGCAAAGCAGAACAAAAGAAAGTAGCAAAAGGAACAGCAAAGCAGTGCCAGGAACACAAAGTAAAGCAAAACAAAGGCAAGCATGGCCTGAAAATAGAAGTGAGAGCAGGAGCAGGTGAGGCAAAAGAGAGCAAGGCAAAGGTAAAAAAAGGAAAGCATGGCCCCATAAAGCAAAACAAAGCACGGCCAGGGAAGGCAAAGCTGAGCAAGTCAAAGCAGAGCAAAGGAATGTAGCACAAGGAAAAGCAAAACATTTTCAGGAAAGAAAAAGCAAAGCAATCTGAGGCAAAGCCGGGGCAAGAACAGCAGAGGAAAGGAGGTATGGGAAAGCAAAACTGTGCCAGGAAGAGCAAAGCAAAGCAGAGCAAGGCAATACAAAGAGAAGCAAAGCGAACGTAGCGAGCTGGCGGCCAGCCCTCCTTTGGATTCCAGGTGGCTGTGGGGGGGAGACCGGAGGGCCTCCATTTTGTGTACAGGTGGCAGCCAGACTTGGACAGTGGCTGTACCCTGATCGCCCTCTCCCCAGCCTCCTTCACAGCTCCTAGTCCACCGTGACGTTTTATATATCTCTATCTGTTTTGTTGTTGTTGTTGTTGTTGTTGTTGTTGTTGTTGTTGTTGTTGTTGTTGTTGTGGATTTCTTCCACCGTAGTTGTGGGAATCATGTAGTTACTTACTGTCGTCGAGAACCTCAGACACACAACTAGCAGTGGGGCCCACCTGGCAGCTCGCCGCATGGCTGGGGACAAAGAATGGACCATGTCGGCTGGCCAGGCCTGCTGCCCACACGTGCCAGTTCCGAGTGGACAGTCACTGGACTGCGGGGAGGCCAAGTTCTGTTTCCGATGGTTTATGTGTTCATAAATTTACCAACCGACTCGGCAGCAAAATCAGTGAGACAGTCTCCAAAGGAAGCCTAGCACAGCACAGGAGAGGAAGGCAATGCGGATGAAAGCTGAGCAAGAAAATGAAAAGCCCTGCTAGGCATAGGGAAAAACAGTGACCACCAGTGCCTGGAAAAGCAAAGCACGGCCTGTAAAAACACATCAGATAGGTCCAAAACGAAAACAAATCATGCAAGGAACATGAAATAAATAAATAAATAATTTCTTTATTTAAGTAATTAATTAAAAAAAAAGAAAAACGAATAAAAGATGAAAGGCAAAGCAAAGCAGAGCAAAGCAAAGCTAAACAAAGGAAAACATGGCCTGATAAAGCAAACGAAAGGAAGGCCAGGGAAGGCAAAGCAGAGCTAAGGAAAGTAGCACCAGGTAAAGCAAAGCAGTGCCAGGAAAGAGAAAGAAGTGAAAATAAATAAAAAAAAAAAGAAAAAATGAACAAACAAGCAAACAAACAAAAAAACACCTTTAAAATAAACACAACAAAGCGAAAAAGTTGGAGGTGAGGCAAATCAGAGCTGGGTTAAGAGAAGCTAAGCAGAGCAGAGAAGGAAAAGCAAAGCAATGCCAGGAATACAAAGCAAGGCAAAGGAAAGCATGGCCAGGCAAGGCAAAGCAGAACAAAAGAAAGTAGCAAAAGGAACAGCAAAGCAGTGCCAGGAATACAAAGTAAAGCAAAACAAAGGCAAGCATGGCCTGAAAATGGAAAGGAGAGCAGGAGCAGGTGAGGCAAAAGAGAGCAAGGCAAAGGTAAAAAAAGGAAAGCATGGCCCCATAAAGCAAAACAAAGCACGGCCAGGGAAGGCAAAGCTGAGCAAAGGAAAGTAGCACCAGGAAAAGCAAAGCAGTGCCAGGAAAGAGAAAGAAGTGGAAATAAATAAATAAATAAATAATGAACAAAAAAAAAAAAAAAAAAAAACAGAAATATAAACCACAACAAAGCGAAAAAGTTCGAGGTAAGGCAAATCAGAGCTGGGTTAAGAGAAGCTAAGCAGAGCAGAGAAGGAAAAGCAAAGCAATGCCAGAAATATAAAGCAAAGCAAAGCAAAACAAAGGTAAGCATGTCCTGAAAATAGAAGTGAGAGCAGGAGCAGGTGAGGCAAAAGAGAGCAAGGCAAAGGTAAAAAAAGGAAAGCATGGCCCCATAAAGCAAAACAAAGCACGGCCAGGGAAGGCAAAGCTGAGCAAAGGAAAGTAGCACCAGGAAAAGCAAAGCATAACCAGGGAAGACAAAGCAAACAAAGCAAAGCAAAGCAGTTTGAGGCAAGGCAAAGCACAGCAGGGGTAGGAAAAGGAAAGCAGTGCCAGGTCTATAACCCAAAGCTAAACCAAGGAAAGCATGGCCAGGGAAGGGAAAGCCGAGCAAGTCAAAGCAGAGCAAGGGAACGTAGCACAAGGAAAAGCAAAGCATTTTCAGGAAAGAAAAAGCAAAGCAATCTGAGGCAAAGCCTGGGCAAGAACAGCAGAGGAAAGGAGGTATGGGAAAGCAAAACTGTGCCAGGAAGAGCAAAGCAAAGCGGAGCAAGGCAAAACAAAGGGAAGCAAAGCGAACGTAGCGAGCTGGCGGCCAGCCCTCCTTTGGGTTCCAAGTGTCTGTGGGGGGCAGACCGGAGGGCCCTCATGTTGTGTGCAGGTGGCAGCCAGACTTGGACAGTGGCTGTACCCTGATCGCCCTCTCCCCAGCCTCCTTCACATCTCCTGGTGCACCGTGACGGTGGGCAAGAACCATGTCTTGCCTTAGCTGGTTGTTGTTGTTGTTGTTGTGGATTTCTTCCACCGTAGTTGTGGGAATCATGTCGTTACTTACTGTCTTTAAGAACCTCAGACACACAACGAGCAGTGGGACCCACCTGGCAGCTCGCCGCATGGCTGGGGACAAAGAATGGACCATGTCGGCTGGCCAGGCCTGCTGCCCACACGCGCCAGTTCTGAGGGGACAGTGGCTGGGCTGCGGGGAGGCCAAGTTCTGTGTCTGACGGTTTATGCGTTCATAAATTTACCAATCGACTCAGCAGCAAAATCATCGAGACAGTCTCCAAAGGAAGCCTAGCACAGCACAGGAGAGCA
>NC_092603.1:2662500-2665000 GCF_047663525.1 Anas platyrhynchos
GCTGGCGGGTGCCGGGTTCCCCCTCGGCGCCCCGTCTTTCCGCGCGCGTGCCGCCGCCCGGCCCGGCCCGGCCGGGGCGGCGGCGGCGGCGGTGGCGGGGGAGGCACCCCCGCGGGGCCTTCGGGTCGTTTCCCTCATCCCAGGGCCAGGTACCTAGCGTCCGCGCCTCGGCGGCCTCCCCTCGGCGAGCCACCCGTGTGGTCCCGTGTGCCAGCGCGCTCCCGCCGGCTGCGGCGCCGAGCGCCGCCCCGGTTAGGGGATGGCCACGGGCCCCGGGCTCCGGGCCCCGAGGGTTCTCGGCCGCCGAGCCGGGCGGAGGTTTAAAGACTCGTGCGGCCCGCGGCGGCCCGCGAGGGCGGCCGGGCTCGCCGTCGGCGGCGGGCGGGGCGCGTCGTTTGGGGGTCGGCGCTCGCGGGCGCGCCGCTCCCCCGCGCTCGCGCGCTCGCTCGCCGCCGGCGGTCCCCGCGCTTGCCCCCCGCGGGCGGCAGGGCCGGAGAGGGGTTGGAGCCCGCCCCTCTCTCCGCGGTCCGGTCTCGGCGGAGACGCCGCGCGCGCGCGCGGTCGGCCGTCGTCGACCTCGCCCGCGCCAGCAAGGGGCCGAGACGCGGGTCTCGGCTCCCCGCCCCCGTCGAGCGCTCGGCGGCGTGGCGTGCCGCGCCGTGTCCGGCGGCGGCCAGCGGGGCCCCGCGCGAGCGGCGGCGGCGGCGGCGGCGGTGGCGGCGGCGGCGGCGGCGCCGCTCGTTCCGTGCCGGCGCGCGCCCGCGGCCTCGCCGTCCCCCGGCGCACAGGCGTCTCCCGTCGCTTCCCGCTCGCGACCTCTGACGGCGCTCCCCGCCCGGCTCGACCCTCGGCCTCGCCGGCCGCGCCGAGCGAGCAGGCGGGCGGGCCGGTGTAGGGGCGTCCCGCAGCCGGTCTCCGCGCGGAGGCGCGGAGAGCGGGCGCCGCTCCTCGTTCCGGTGCCGTCCCGTCGGCCGCCCGGCCGCGCGTCCGCGCGAGGTACCGCCTGGGCGAGTGCGAAAGCAGGAGCGTTTGTCTGAAGGCGCCAGTGGCCGGAGTGAAAGGGTGTTCGTCGCGTGCGGCTTGTGGGCGCGGCGAGAGCGCGCGGGCAGCCGTCGGGCGGTCGGGCGGTCCGTCCGTTCGTCCGTCGCTCCTCCGCCCCCGTCCCGTCGCTCTGGCGGCGCGGGCTCGGGTGGCCGCGTCGGGCCCGGCGGCGGCGGCGGCGCCGCGTCGGACGCCGGCGTCGGGGCGAGGCGTCGGGCGAGGGAGGCGGCGCGGCGGTCGCGCCGCCGTGTCTCGCCGTGGCCGGGCCGAGCCGGGCGCCTGGTCCGGCCTCGAAGCGCGAGCCCGGGTCTCGTCGGGCCCGGGGGGGCGGTCGGGAGCGCGGGCTCCCGTCGCTCGGGAGACTCGGCGTCTCCCTCGCCTTTTTTTTTTTCGCACTTGTGCTCGTACGGTCAGCGGAGGCGACGCTCGCTCGGCCGCGGCCGCCGATCGTTCGGTCGGTCGTTCGGTCGGGGAGCGTCCGCGTCAGGGGGTCGCGCGGAGCGGCCCCGGCCCCCCCGCGCGCGCGGGGCGGCGCCGAAAAGGCAGACAACTCTTAGCGGTGGATCACTCGGCTCGTGCGTCGATGAAGAACGCAGCTAGCTGCGAGAATTAATGTGAATTGCAGGACACATTGATCATCGACCCTTCGAACGCACTTTGCGGCCCCGGGTTCCTCCCGGGGCTACGGCTGCCTGAGCGTCGCTTGACGGTCAATCGCCGGCGCCGCCGCCGCGGGGCGGTGGCGCGGCGCGGCTGGGGCGCCTCGCAGGCCCGCGCCGCGTCCGGGCGTCCGGGCCGGCCGGGCCTTCGTGCCCCTAAGTGGAGACCCCCTCGGGGAGCCGGCCGGGCTCCTCGCGCTCCCGGAGCGCGCCCGCGTGGGTGGAGCTCGTGCCCCCCCCTCTCTCCCGTCCGTCCGTCCGTCGTCCCCGAGCGAGCCGCCGGGCTCCGGTGGGTCGGAGGCGCGGTGGCCGCCCTCCCCGCCGGTCCCCGCGCGCGCGCGGCTGTCTGCGGGCGGGGGTTACCGCGCGTGCGGTTGCCCGTGCCGTCGTGCTGCCGCGCGCGCGCGCGGTGTGCCGCGCGCCGGGAGGGCGAGTCGGCCGGCCGTCCTTGGGGCGGCGGCGGCCGCGGCGGTGGGGGGGACCCGTCTCCCGCGGTGCGGCGCGGCGCGTGCCGCGTGCGTGCGGTCCGGGCGGCTCGTGGCGGAGCGAGGCAGGCGGGCGCGTCGTCGTCGTCGTCGGTGGCGGCGCGCCTCGTTTCCGTTCGCGACCTCAGGTCAGGCGTGGCGACCCGCTGAATTTAAGCATATTAGTCAGCGGAGGAAAAGAAACTAACGAGGATTCCCTCAGTAACGGCGAGTGAAGAGGGAAGAGCCCAGCGCCGAATCCCCGCCCCGCGGTGGGGCGCGGGAAGTGTGGCGTACAGAAGCCCCCATCCCCGGCGCCGCTCTCGGGGGGCCCAA
>NC_092603.1:2670000-2682500 GCF_047663525.1 Anas platyrhynchos
TCGATCCATCGATTCGTTGATTCGTTCACTCCTTCACTCTTCATTCATTCATTCATTCATTCATTCATTCATTCATTCATTCATTCATTCATTCACAAATACACCTCTTTCCGTTCCCTCCCTTCCCCCCTTCTCCCCGTTGCCACGCCGGTCTTCCCCAGCAGCCAGCCTAGAAGCGGCTCAGAGCTCAAGATCGCCGCGAGGCGGGGAAGCGCCGTGTAGACGGACGGGGCCGCGGGCGGCGGACAGCCGCTGCCCTCGCGAGCCCGCGAGCCCGAGCCGAAGCGCGAGCCCGAAGCCGACTCCGAGCCCGATCCGCCCCGGCCGCGGAGCCGACCGTCGCGGGAGGCGAGGCAGCGCCCGCCCGCCCGCCTTTGCGCCCCGGACGGGGCCCGCCCGGGGAAAAAAACGCTGGAGGCGGGCGCGAGCTCGTCGCTCTGCTCCCTCCCTCCCTCCCTCCCTCCCTCCCTCCCGCGCGATCTAGCTGCCCGCCGGCCGGGACACGGGCTCGGCGGGAGCCTGACGACCAGCCGGCTTGAAGCTCCGTGCCCGGAATAATGCGTACCCCTCTCGCCTACGTGTGGCGCCGGCTTCCCGCCGAGCAGAGCGGCCGGCGACGAGCTAGGAGGATTGCCCCTCTCGCCGCCCCCCCCGCCCAACTGCTCGGCGGGGCTGCGGTGCCGCGGGCGGGGGGAAAAGGGGGGGAGAGGAGCCGGCGCCGCGGGGAGGAGGGAGAAGTAGACCTGGTGGCTCCACGAGGAGGGAGGGGGCGGGGGGGGAGACAGCGGGGAGGAGGAGGGAGAAGTAGACCTGGTGGCTCCACGAGGAGGGAGGGGGCGGGGGGAGCGGGGAGGAGGAGGGAGAAGTAGACCTGGTGGCTCCACGAGGAGGGAGGGGGCGGGGGGAGCGGGGAGGAGGAGGGAGAAGTAGACCTGGTGGCTCCACGAGGAGGGAGGGGGCGGGGGGAGCGGGGAGGAGGAGGGAGAAGTAGACCTGGTGGCTCCACGAGGAGGGAGGGGGCGGGGGGAGCGGGGAGGAGGAGGGAGAAGTAGACCTGGTGGCTCCACGAGGCGGGGAGGGGGAAGGGGGGGGGGTGGGGGGGGGGGGAGACAGCGGGGAGGAGGAGGGAGAAGTAGACCTGGTGGCTCCACGAGGAGGGAGGGGGCGGGGGGGGAGACAGCGGGGAGGAGGAGGGAGAAGTAGACCTGGTGGCTCCACGAGGAGGGAGGGGGCGGGGAGGACAGCGGGGAGGAGGAGGGAGAAGTAGACCTGGTGGCTCCACGAGGAGGGAGGGGGCGGGGGGAGAGAGGCTGCCAGGGTCCAGGCACTTTGCTGGTCATGCACGGAAAGTCCTGGTGGGCAAGGGGACACTCAAAGGTGCGAGGTTAGGGGGTGGTGTCCTGGTTTCAGTTAGCACAGAATTAATTTTCTTCCTAGTAGCTGGTGGAATGCTGTGTTTTGGCTTAGGATGAGAAGAGTGCTGATAACACCCCGATGCTTTAATTGTTGCAGAGCAGTGCTTATACCAAGCCAAGGACATCTCAGCCTTTTGCTCTGTCCTGCCAACGGGCAGGCTGGGGGTGCAGTAAGAGCTGGGAGGGGACAGACCCAGGACAGGTGACCCAAACTAGCCAAAGGGGTATTCCATACCATCTGACGTCATGCTAAACAATAGATAGGGGTGGCTAGCTGGGGGGAGGGGGCCGGACTGCTCGGGGTTAGGCTGGGCATCGGTCAGCGGGTGGTGAGCAATTGCATTGTGCATCACTTGTTTGTACATACTATTACTTTCGTATTATCACCATTGTATCATTATTATTATTATTGTTATTATTATTTTGTTATTATTATTTTCCTGTCTTATTAAACTGTCTTTATCTCAACTCACGGGCTTCACTCCCCATTTCTCTCCCCCGTCCCAGAGAGGGAGGGGGGAGGGTGAGCGAACGGCTGCGTGGTGTTTAGCTGCCGGCCGGGTTAAACCACGACAGGTGGGCAGAGAGAAGGGGCTTTTGTTGTGTCCACCTGACAATGATAGCAGGGGGCTATCATTTCATGCCAAAGTAAATGAAGCTTGCCTTCCAGACTTCTTACTCTCATCACTGGCCGCCCTCTAGCAGTGGCCGTGATGGCTAGACCGACGGCCGTGACGGCGGGGTAGACCTGATGGCTCCACGAGGCGGGAGGGGGCGGGGGGGGGGGGGGGGAGAGCGGGGAGGAGGAGGGAGAAGTAGACCTGGTGGCTCCACGAGGAGGGAGGGGGCGGGGGGAGACAGCGGGGAGGAGGAGGGAGAAGTAGACCTGGTGGCTCCACGAGGAGGGAGGGGGCGGGGGGAGCGGGGAGGAGGAGGGAGAAGTAGACCTGGTGGCTCCACGAGGAGGGAGGGGGCGGGGGGAGACAGCGGGGAGGAGGAGGGAGAAGTAGACCTGGTGGCTCCACGAGGAGGGAGGGGGCGGGGGGAGACAGCGGGGAGGAGGAGGGAGAAGTAGACCTGGTGGCTCCACGAGGAGGGAGGGGGAAGGGGGGGGGGTGGGGGGGGGGGAGACAGCGGGGAGGAGGAGGGAGAAGTAGACCTGGTGGCTCCACGAGGAGGGAGGGGGCGGGGGGAGAGAGCGGACCCCGGCTGCTTCGGGCCGCCGCTCGCTCTGACGTCAGAGGTTCTTCCTCGGCCGCGAGAGGCTCGCCACCTGTGCCACTCAGTGCGGCTGACTGCCTGGCCGCTTTGCTTTAGCTGCTTTGGAAAATAAATGCTGTTATCTTTATGTTTGTTATTAGTTTGTTCCGTTGCCTGTTTTCTGCTGTAGCTTTAGGAATCCTGTCATTCCTTACCGTCTTTCAAAACCTCCCCCCCCCCTCCACTCCTCAGCTCCCCCTCCTCCTCCCCCCCCTCCCCCCCCCGCCTCCTCAGGCAAATGGCAGTTGAGCTCAGGTGGCGGCTCCCCAGTCAGCAGGGGTACTGGAATAGACTTGGCTGGGTGGCCGACCCCCACACCCCCACCTGCCAGCTGCGAAGGGACGGTTGGCGGGCTGTGGGGAGGCCGAATGAGGTGACCCAGCGTTCCCGAGTGTGTAAACACATCAACAGAGCAAAAAAGCAAAGCAGAGTAGGAACAGCAAAGCAGAGCAAAGAAAAGGATTCGGTGCCGGGAATACAAACCAAAACCCCCCAAAAATAGGCAGTTCTAAGGAAAGCATGTCGAAGCAGGTGCAGGAAAAGCAAAGCGGGGAAGAGCAACGAAAAGTAAAGCAAGGAAAAGTAAAGCAAAGCAAAACGAACCAAAATCATTGGGAATCGTGTAATGTCACTTATCGTCCTAAAAAACCTCACCCAACCCCATCCCCAGACGAACAGCAGCAGCGGGACCCACCTGGCGGCTCGCCGAACAGCGGGGGATGAGGAATAGACCGTGCTGGGTGGGTGGCCAGGCTTCCTGTCCCCACCCTCCAGCTCCCAGGGGACAGTCGTCGGGCTGCGGGGAGGCCACGGTGTGCGCCTGAGGGTTTATGCCTTCATCAATACACCGATCGACTCATCGCCCAAATCGGTGCGACGGTCTGCAAAAGAAGCCTACCTAGCACGGCAAAGCAGAGCTGAGCAATGCAACGGAAAGCGGAGCGAGACAAAGCATAGCCCTGCCAGGGAAAAGAAAAAGGCAAAAGGAAAAGCAAAGCCAAGAAGGGCCGGGAAAAGCAAAACGAAGCAGGGCAAGAAAAACCAAAGCAGAAGAGGTCCAGGAAAAGAAAAGTGGTGTCACGAATACAAACTAAAGCAAAACAAAGCGAGGTAGGGCCAGCAAAAGCAAAACAAAGAAGGGTGAGGAAAAAAAAAAAAAAAAAAAACTAAGCTAAGGATTTCCTGGGGGGTGGGGGAAAGAAAAGCGGTGTCCTGAATACAACGTAAAGCAAAACAAAGCAAGGCAGGGCCAGCAAAAGCAAAACAAAGAAAGGCGAGAAAAACCAAAGCAAAAGAGGTCCAGGAAAAGAAAAGCGGTGTCTTGAATACAACGTAAAGCAAAACAAAGCAAGGCAGGGCCAGCAAAAGCAAAACAAAGAAGGGCGAGAGAAACCAAAGCAAAGGAGGTCCAGGGAAAGAAAAACGGTGTCACGAATACAAAGTCAAGCAAAACGAAACAAAGCGAGGCCAGAAAAAGCAAAGCATGGTGAGGAACAGAAAAACCAAAGTAAAAGAGGGCCAGGAAAAGCGAAGCAGTGCCACGAATACAAAGCAAAGCAAAGCAACGCAGGGCCAGGGAAAGCAAAGCAAAGCAAAACGGTGCTGCCAAAACAAAATGCGTAGTTAACTTAGCGTCAGTCGAAATCGCTGGGTTATGGGGAGCTGGGCGTTTGAGAAGGCCAGGGTGTGGCAGCGGCCCCCGGTTGCCTCGGGCCGCCTCTCGCTCTGACATCAGAGGCTCCTGCTCGGCCGTGAACGGCTCCCCACCTGTGCCACTCAGTTTGGCTGGCTGCCTGGCTGGTTTGCTTTAGCTGCTTATCATTATATAAATTGTTATTGTCATTATTATTATTATTATTATTATTATATACTACTAAAAAGCTATTAGAAATAAAAGTATTAAATAGTAATAGAAATAAGTATCATTAAAACGTAATAAAAATAGTAGTAGTAGTAGTAATAATAATAGTATTTTCTCCATCTGTTTCCCCCTTTAGTTTTAGGAATCGAGTAGTTATTTATTGTTGTTCTCAACCCACACCCCTCCCCAGACGAATAGCAACAGAGCCCACCTGGTGGCTCTCCGGACAACGGTGGGCAACAAAATAGACCTGGCCCGGTAGCCAGATCCCTGTCCCTGCCCGCCAGCTCCGAGGGGACAGCTGTCGGGCTGCAGGCCGGCTAACTTTTCTATGTGTTCATAAACAAGTTTCATGAACTTGTTTATGCATTCATAAAGACGGCAAAGCTAAGGAAAGGAGCACGGGGAAAAACAAAGCGGTGCCAGGAAAGGGAAAGCCAAGGAAAGAAAGCAGTTTGAGTCAAAGCAAAGCACAGCAAGGCTAAGAAAGGTACAGAAGAGCAGAGAAGGTAAAGCAAAGCACTGACAGGAACACGAAGCAAAGAAATAAAAAATAAAGCATGACCGCACAAGTAAAAACGTAGCAGGCCCAGGAAAGAAAAAGCAAAGCAAAGCAAAGCAAAGCAAAGCAAAGCAAAGCAAAGTAGCACAAGGAAAAACACAGCATTTCCAGGAGAGAAAAAGCAAAGCAATCTGAGGTAAGAACAGCAGAGAAAAGGAGGTATGGAAAAGCAAAACTGTGCCAGGAAGAGCAAAGCAAAGCGGAGCAAGGCAGAACAAAGAGAAGCAAAGCGAACGTAGCGAGCTGGCGGCCAGCCCTCCTTTGGGTTCCAAGTGTCTGTGGGGGGGAGACCGGAGGGCCCTCATGTTGTGTACAGGTGGCAGCCAGACTTGGACAGTGGCTGTACCCTGATCGCCCTCTCCCCAGCCTCCTTCACATCTCCTGGTCCACCGTGACGGTGGGCAAGAACCATGTCTTGCCTTAGCTAGTTTTATATATTTCTATGTATTTTGTTGTTGTTGTTGTTGTTGTTGTTGTTGTTCTTGTTGTTCTTGTTGTTGTTGTTGTTTGTTGTTGTTGAGGATTTCTTCCACCGTAGTTGTGGGAATCATGTAGTTACTTACTGTCGTTGAGAACCTCAGACACACAACGAGCAGTGGGGCCCACCTGGCAGCTCGCCGCATGGCTGGGGACAAAGAATGGACCATGTCGGCTGGCCAGGCCTGCTGCCCACACGTGCCAGTTCCGAGTGGACAGTCGCTGGACTGCGGGGAGGCCAAGTTCTGTTTCCGATGGTTTATGCGTTCATAAATTTACCAATCGACTCGGCAGCAAAATCAGTGAGACAGTCTCCAAAGGAAGCCTAGCACAGCACAGGAGAGGAAGGCAATGCGGATGAAAGCTGAGCAAGACAAGGAAAAGCCCTGCTAGGCATAGGGAAAAGCAGTGACCACCAGCGCCTGGAAAAGCAAAGCACGGCCTGTAAAAACACATCAGATAGGTCCAACATGAAAACAAATCATGCAAGGAACATGAAATAAATAAATTAATTAATAAATAAATTAATAAATAAATTAATTAATTAATTAAAAAAAAAGGAAAACGAATAAAAGATGAAAGGCAAAGCAAAGCAGAGCAAAGCAAAGCTAAACAAAGAAAAACATGGCCTGATAAAGCAAACGAAAGCAAGGCCAGGGAAGGCAAAGCAGAGCTAAGGAAAGTAGCAAAAGGGAAAGCAAAGCGTAAGCAGGAAAGACAAAGCAAACAAATGAAAGCAAAGCAGTTTGAGGCAAGGCAAAACACAGCATGGGTAGGAAAGGCCGAGCAGTGCCAGGTCTATAAACCAAAGCTAAACCAAGGAAAGCATGGCCTGATAAAGCAACCGGAAGCATGGCCAGGGAAGGGAAAGCTGAGCAAGTCAAAGCAGAGCAAAGGAAAGTAGCACAAGGAAATGCAAAGTATTTCCAGGAGAGAAAGAGCAAAACACTCTGAGGCAAAGCAGGGGCAAGAACAGCAGAGGAAAGGAGGGATGGGAAAGCAAAACTGTGCCAGGAAGAGCAAAGCAAAGCGGAGCAAGGCAAAACAAAGAGAAGCAAAGCAAACGTAGCGAGCTGGCGGCTAGCCCAGTAAAACCAGTGGGACTGTCTCCAAAAGAATCCTAGCACAGCACAGGACAGCAGAGCAATGCGGATAAAAGCTGAGCAAGGCAGAGTAAAACCCTGCTAAGAAAAAGACCTAGCGGCATAAAGAAAAGCAGTAACAACCAAGGTCTGGAAAAGCAAAGCACGGCCTGTAAAAACACATCAGATAGGTCCAAAATGAAACCAAAAGAATGCAATGAACATTTAAAGAAAAAAAAAAATAATAATAATAATTAAAAAAAAAATAGATGCAAAGCATGTCCAGAAAAGGCAAAACATAGCAAGGCAAAGCAGAGCAGAGAGAAGCTAAACAAAGGCAAGCATGGCCCCATAAAGCAAAACAAAGCAAGGTCGGGGAAGGCAAAGCAGAGCTAAGGAAAGTAGCACAATGAAAAATAAACCATAACGAGGGAAGAAAAAACAAAGCAGTCTGACGCAAATCCAAGCAAAGCCACGGCAAGAACAGCAGAGGAAAGGAGGGATGGGAAAGCAAAACTGTGCCAGGAAGAGCAAAGCAAAGCGGAGCAAGGACAAAACAAAGAGAAGCAAAGCGAACGTAGCGAGCTGGCGGCCAGCCCTCCTTTGGGTTCCAAGTGTCTGTGGGGGGGAGACCGGAGGGCTCCATGTTGTGTACAGGTGGCAGCCAGACTTGGACAGTGGCTGTACCCTGATCGCCCGCTCCTCAGCCTTCTTCACAGCTCCTAGTCCACTGTGACACCCGGCAAGGGCCATGTCTTGCTTTAGCTGGTTTTATATCTATATACATTTTTTTGTTGTTTGTTGTGGATTTCTACCACCGTAGTTGTGGGAATCACGTAGTTACTTATTCTCGTTGAAATTCTCACTGAACACTATCACCACACGAGTAGCAGTTAGGGGTCCCCTGACGGCTCGCCGCATGGCTGGGGACACAGAATGGAGCATGTCGGCTGGCCAGGCCTGCTGCACCCAGCCTCCAGTTCCGAGGGGACAGTCGCTGGACTGCGGGGAGGCCAAGTTCTGTGTCTGATGGTTTATGCGTTCATAAATTTACCAATCGACTCGGCAGCAAAATCAGTGAGACAGTCCCCAAAGGAAGCCTAGCACAGCACAGGAGAGCAGAGCAATGCGGATGAAAGCTGAGCAAGACAAAGCAAAGCCCTGCTAGGGAAAAGACCTAGCGGCATAGGGAAAAGCAATGACATCCAGCGCCTGGAAAAGCAAAGCACGGCCAGAGAAAACACAAGAAAAAGATATAAAAGGAAAACAGAAAGCATGGAATTGAACATCAGATAAAAAAAAAAAAAAAAAAATGCAAAGCATGACCAGGAAAGGCATAGCAAAGCAGAACAAAGTAGAGGAAAGCAAAGCTAAACAAAGGAAAGCATGGCCCTATTGAAAAAAAAAAAAAAAAAAAAAAAGCAAGGCCAGGGAGGGCAAAGCTGAGCAAAGGAAAGTAGCACCAGGAAAAGCAAAGCATAACCAGGAAAGAGAAAGAAGTGAAAATAAATAAATAAATAAATAAATAACGAACAAAAACAAACAAACAAACAAAACAAAAAAAACAGCAATAAAAACCACAACAAAGCGAAAAAGTTGGAGGTAAGGCAAATCAGAGCTGGGTTAAGAGAAGCTAAGCAGAGCAGAGAAGGAAAAGCAAAGCAATGCCAGGAATACAAAGCAAGGCAAAGCAAAGCATGGCCAGGCAAGGCAAAGCAGAACAAAAGAAAGTAGCAAAAGGAACAGCAAAGCAGTGCCAGGAACACAAAGTAAAGCAAAACAAAGGCAAGCATGGCCTGAAAATAGAAGTGAGAGCAGGAGCAGGTGAGGCAAAAGAGAGCAAGGCAAAGGTAAAAAAAGGAAAGCATGGCCCCATAAAGCAAAACAAAGCACGGCCAGGGAAGGCAAAGCTGAGCAAGTCAAAGCAGAGCAAAGGAATGTAGCACAAGGAAAAGCAAAACATTTTCAGGAAAGAAAAAGCAAAGCAATCTGAGGCAAAGCCGGGGCAAGAACAGCAGAGGAAAGGAGGTATGGGAAAGCAAAACTGTGCCAGGAAGAGCAAAGCAAAGCAGAGCAAGGCAATACAAAGAGAAGCAAAGCGAACGTAGCGAGCTGGCGGCCAGCCCTCCTTTGGATTCCAGGTGGCTGTGGGGGGGAGACCGGAGGGCCTCCATTTTGTGTACAGGTGGCAGCCAGACTTGGACAGTGGCTGTACCCTGATCGCCCTCTCCCCAGCCTCCTTCACAGCTCCTAGTCCACCGTGACGTTTTATATATCTCTATCTGTTTTGTTGTTGTTGTTGTTGTTGTTGTTGTTGTTGTTGTTGTTGTTGTTGTTGTTGTGGATTTCTTCCACCGTAGTTGTGGGAATCATGTAGTTACTTACTGTCGTCGAGAACCTCAGACACACAACTAGCAGTGGGGCCCACCTGGCAGCTCGCCGCATGGCTGGGGACAAAGAATGGACCATGTCGGCTGGCCAGGCCTGCTGCCCACACGTGCCAGTTCCGAGTGGACAGTCACTGGACTGCGGGGAGGCCAAGTTCTGTTTCCGATGGTTTATGTGTTCATAAATTTACCAACCGACTCGGCAGCAAAATCAGTGAGACAGTCTCCAAAGGAAGCCTAGCACAGCACAGGAGAGGAAGGCAATGCGGATGAAAGCTGAGCAAGAAAATGAAAAGCCCTGCTAGGCATAGGGAAAAACAGTGACCACCAGCGCCTGGAAAAGCAAAGCACGGCCTGTAAAAACACATCAGATAGGTCCAAAACGAAAACAAATCATGCAAGGAACATGAAATAAATAAATAAATAATTTCTTTATTTAAGTAATTAATTAAAAAAAAAGAAAAACGAATAAAAGATGAAAGGCAAAGCAAAGCAGAGCAAAGCAAAGCTAAACAAAGGAAAACATGGCCTGATAAAGCAAACGAAAGGAAGGCCAGGGAAGGCAAAGCAGAGCTAAGGAAAGTAGCACCAGGTAAAGCAAAGCAGTGCCAGGAAAGAGAAAGAAGTGAAAATAAATAAAAAAAAAAAGAAAAAATGAACAAACAAGCAAACAAACAAAAAAACACCTTTAAAATAAACACAACAAAGCGAAAAAGTTGGAGGTGAGGCAAATCAGAGCTGGGTTAAGAGAAGCTAAGCAGAGCAGAGAAGGAAAAGCAAAGCAATGCCAGGAATACAAAGCAAGGCAAAGGAAAGCATGGCCAGGCAAGGCAAAGCAGAACAAAAGAAAGTAGCAAAAGGAACAGCAAAGCAGTGCCAGGAATACAAAGTAAAGCAAAACAAAGGCAAGCATGGCCTGAAAATGGAAAGGAGAGCAGGAGCAGGTGAGGCAAAAGAGAGCAAGGCAAAGGTAAAAAAAGGAAAGCATGGCCCCATAAAGCAAAACAAAGCACGGCCAGGGAAGGCAAAGCTGAGCAAAGGAAAGTAGCACCAGGAAAAGCAAAGCAGTGCCAGGAAAGAGAAAGAAGTGGAAATAAATAAATAAATAAATAATGAACAAAAAAAAAAAAAAAAAAAAAAAAAAAAAAACAGAAATATAAACCACAACAAAGCGAAAAAGTTCGAGGTAAGGCAAATCAGAGCTGGGTTAAGAGAAGCTAAGCAGAGCAGAGAAGGAAAAGCAAAGCAATGCCAGAAATATAAAGCAAAGCAAAGCAAAACAAAGGTAAGCATGTCCTGAAAATAGAAGTGAGAGCAGGAGCAGGTGAGGCAAAAGAGAGCAAGGCAAAGGTAAAAAAAGGAAAGCATGGCCCCATAAAGCAAAACAAAGCACGGCCAGGGAAGGCAAAGCTGAGCAAAGGAAAGTAGCACCAGGAAAAGCAAAGCATAACCAGGGAAGACAAAGCAAACAAAGCAAAGCAAAGCAGTTTGAGGCAAGGCAAAGCACAGCAGGGGTAGGAAAAGGAAAGCAGTGCCAGGTCTATAACCCAAAGCTAAACCAAGGAAAGCATGGCCAGGGAAGGGAAAGCCGAGCAAGTCAAAGCAGAGCAAGGGAACGTAGCACAAGGAAAAGCAAAGCATTTTCAGGAAAGAAAAAGCAAAGCAATCTGAGGCAAAGCCTGGGCAAGAACAGCAGAGGAAAGGAGGTATGGGAAAGCAAAACTGTGCCAGGAAGAGCAAAGCAAAGCGGAGCAAGGCAAAACAAAGGGAAGCAAAGCGAACGTAGCGAGCTGGCGGCCAGCCCTCCTTTGGGTTCCAAGTGTCTGTGGGGGGCAGACCGGAGGGCCCTCATGTTGTGTGCAGGTGGCAGCCAGACTTGGACAGTGGCTGTACCCTGATCGCCCTCTCCCCAGCCTCCTTCACATCTCCTGGTGCACCGTGACGGTGGGCAAGAACCATGTCTTGCCTTAGCTGGTTGTTGTTGTTGTTGTTGTGGATTTCTTCCACCGTAGTTGTGGGAATCATGTCGTTACTTACTGTCTTTAAGAACCTCAGACACACAACGAGCAGTGGGACCCACCTGGCAGCTCGCCGCATGGCTGGGGACAAAGAATGGACCATGTCGGCTGGCCAGGCCTGCTGCCCACACGCGCCAGTTCTGAGGGGACAGTGGCTGGGCTGCGGGGAGGCCAAGTTCTGTGTCTGACGGTTTATGCGTTCATAAATTTACCAATCGACTCAGCAGCAAAATCATCGAGACAGTCTCCAAAGGAAGCCTAGCACAGCACAGGAGAGCAGAGCAATGCGGATGAAAGCTGAGCAAGACAAAGCAGAGCCCTGCTAGGGAAACGACGGCGGGGTTGGTTCCCGGCCGGCAGGTGTTCCCCGGCTCGGGGGGGCCGCGGGCGCCTTGTACAAGTGCTGCGGACAGCAGCCGCCAGGTCTACCCGGCCGCGGTCGCCATGTTTGTTTTGCCGGTTGGCGACCTGTAGGGGTCGCTGCAGGTCCGACCGCGAGAACGGCGTTGGGGTCTGCCCGGCAGCGACGGGAGCGCGCGCGCGCGCGCGTTTGCGAAGGCGCGCGCCCGTCGGTGGGTCGAGCGGTTCCCGAGCGGTTCCGATGGCGCGGAAAGCGTCGGAAATTCCCGGAAAGGTCCGAAAAAGGCCGAAAAGGTCCGAAAAGTGCCGGAAGGGCCCGCTCGAAAAGCGAAGGAAGGCGGGCCGGCGGTGTTGGTTCCCGGCCGGCGGGTCTCCCCGTGTCCTCCTGAGGTTGCCAGGTCTACCCGCGCGAAGGAGTTTGCCGACGATCGGGCAGAGGGAACGGCGGCCAGGTCTACCGCGTCTCCGACGGGACTTAGGGGCCCGCCGTGGGGCTGGAGGTAGACTAGCAGCTCGTGCCACGGCTCGGAAGGTGTGGTAGGCGTCGCTGTTTCTCTGTGCCTCCAGTTAGGTCGAGGTAAAAGTCGGTTGCGCTCGGGTGCCTCGCCGCGGTAGCCTGGAAAAGGACGTGCGTCGTTTCTGAGGCAAGGACTTTTCTGTCCGTCTATAGGAGAGAGTGAGGACTCTGCTCCGCCAGCGGTGCCGAGCGAGCGCTTGGGGCTTGGAGAGGCGGCGCGCGAGCGAGAAGGGGGCGCGCGGCGTCGGTGGTGGCGTCGGCTCGGGCGTGGGTTGTGTGGAGCGGTAGCCGCCAGCTGTTTGCCGACCCAGCTACCCCGCCGGCGAGCGAGAAGCGGTCTCGCGCGTGCGAGTCGCCGGAGAAGCAGCAACGAGCCGCGAGCTCAGAGCTGTGGAGAGAGAGAGAGAGAGCGGCCAGAAGCCGGCGGGCGGTCCGCCGGCGCCCGAACGCGTCTGTCCGGGGGCGTCCCCGGCTGCTTGTGTGGGTCCCGGAGGCTCGGAAAGCGAAAGAGGGGGGACCCCGCGGATTGTCACGGCCGAGGCGGCGGCGCCTCCGGCTCCC
>NC_092603.1:2695000-2705000 GCF_047663525.1 Anas platyrhynchos
AGGGGGCGGGGGGGGAGACAGCGGGGAGGAGGAGGGAGAAGTAGACCTGGTGGCTCCACGAGGAGGGAGGGGGCGGGGAGGACAGCGGGGAGGAGGAGGGAGAAGTAGACCTGGTGGCTCCACGAGGAGGGAGGGGGCGGGGGGAGAGAGGCTGCCAGGGTCCAGGCACTTTGCTGGTCATGCACGGAAAGTCCTGGTGGGCAAGGGGACACTCAAAGGTGCGAGGTTAGGGGGTGGTGTCCTGGTTTCAGTTAGCACAGAATTAATTTTCTTCCTAGTAGCTGGTGGAATGCTGTGTTTTGGCTTAGGATGAGAAGAGTGCTGATAACACCCCGATGCTTTAATTGTTGCAGAGCAGTGCTTATACCAAGCCAAGGACATCTCAGCCTTTTGCTCTGTCCTGCCAACGGGCAGGCTGGGGGTGCAGTAAGAGCTGGGAGGGGACAGACCCAGGACAGGTGACCCAAACTAGCCAAAGGGGTATTCCATACCATCTGACGTCATGCTAAACAATAGATAGGGGTGGCTAGCTGGGGGGAGGGGGCCGGACTGCTCGGGGTTAGGCTGGGCATCGGTCAGCGGGTGGTGAGCAATTGCATTGTGCATCACTTGTTTGTACATACTATTACTTTCGTATTATCACCATTGTATCATTATTATTATTATTGTTATTATTATTTTGTTATTATTATTTTCCTGTCTTATTAAACTGTCTTTATCTCAACTCACGGGCTTCACTCCCCATTTCTCTCCCCCGTCCCAGAGAGGGAGGGGGGAGGGTGAGCGAACGGCTGCGTGGTGTTTAGCTGCCGGCCGGGTTAAACCACGACAGGTGGGCAGAGAGAAGGGGCTTTTGTTGTGTCCACCTGACAATGATAGCAGGGGGCTATCATTTCATGCCAAAGTAAATGAAGCTTGCCTTCCAGACTTCTTACTCTCATCACTGGCCGCCCTCTAGCAGTGGCCGTGATGGCTAGACCGACGGCCGTGACGGCGGGGTAGACCTGATGGCTCCACGAGGCGGGAGGGGGCGGGGGGGGGGGGGGGGAGAGCGGGGAGGAGGAGGGAGAAGTAGACCTGGTGGCTCCACGAGGAGGGAGGGGGCGGGGGGAGACAGCGGGGAGGAGGAGGGAGAAGTAGACCTGGTGGCTCCACGAGGAGGGAGGGGGCGGGGGGAGCGGGGAGGAGGAGGGAGAAGTAGACCTGGTGGCTCCACGAGGAGGGAGGGGGCGGGGGGAGACAGCGGGGAGGAGGAGGGAGAAGTAGACCTGGTGGCTCCACGAGGAGGGAGGGGGCGGGGGGAGACAGCGGGGAGGAGGAGGGAGAAGTAGACCTGGTGGCTCCACGAGGAGGGAGGGGGAAGGGGGGGGGGTGGGGGGGGGGGAGACAGCGGGGAGGAGGAGGGAGAAGTAGACCTGGTGGCTCCACGAGGAGGGAGGGGGCGGGGGGAGAGAGCGGACCCCGGCTGCTTCGGGCCGCCGCTCGCTCTGACGTCAGAGGTTCTTCCTCGGCCGCGAGAGGCTCGCCACCTGTGCCACTCAGTGCGGCTGACTGCCTGGCCGCTTTGCTTTAGCTGCTTTGGAAAATAAATGCTGTTATCTTTATGTTTGTTATTAGTTTGTTCCGTTGCCTGTTTTCTGCTGTAGCTTTAGGAATCCTGTCATTCCTTACCGTCTTTCAAAACCTCCCCCCCCCCTCCACTCCTCAGCTCCCCCTCCTCCTCCCCCCCCTCCCCCCCCCGCCTCCTCAGGCAAATGGCAGTTGAGCTCAGGTGGCGGCTCCCCAGTCAGCAGGGGTACTGGAATAGACTTGGCTGGGTGGCCGACCCCCACACCCCCACCTGCCAGCTGCGAAGGGACGGTTGGCGGGCTGTGGGGAGGCCGAATGAGGTGACCCAGCGTTCCCGAGTGTGTAAACACATCAACAGAGCAAAAAAGCAAAGCAGAGTAGGAACAGCAAAGCAGAGCAAAGAAAAGGATTCGGTGCCGGGAATACAAACCAAAACCCCCCAAAAATAGGCAGTTCTAAGGAAAGCATGTCGAAGCAGGTGCAGGAAAAGCAAAGCGGGGAAGAGCAACGAAAAGTAAAGCAAGGAAAAGTAAAGCAAAGCAAAACGAACCAAAATCATTGGGAATCGTGTAATGTCACTTATCGTCCTAAAAAACCTCACCCAACCCCATCCCCAGACGAACAGCAGCAGCGGGACCCACCTGGCGGCTCGCCGAACAGCGGGGGATGAGGAATAGACCGTGCTGGGTGGGTGGCCAGGCTTCCTGTCCCCACCCTCCAGCTCCCAGGGGACAGTCGTCGGGCTGCGGGGAGGCCACGGTGTGCGCCTGAGGGTTTATGCCTTCATCAATACACCGATCGACTCATCGCCCAAATCGGTGCGACGGTCTGCAAAAGAAGCCTACCTAGCACGGCAAAGCAGAGCTGAGCAATGCAACGGAAAGCGGAGCGAGACAAAGCATAGCCCTGCCAGGGAAAAGAAAAAGGCAAAAGGAAAAGCAAAGCCAAGAAGGGCCGGGAAAAGCAAAACGAAGCAGGGCAAGAAAAACCAAAGCAGAAGAGGTCCAGGAAAAGAAAAGTGGTGTCACGAATACAAACTAAAGCAAAACAAAGCGAGGTAGGGCCAGCAAAAGCAAAACAAAGAAGGGTGAGGAAAAAAAAAAAAAAAAAAAACTAAGCTAAGGATTTCCTGGGGGGTGGGGGAAAGAAAAGCGGTGTCCTGAATACAACGTAAAGCAAAACAAAGCAAGGCAGGGCCAGCAAAAGCAAAACAAAGAAAGGCGAGAAAAACCAAAGCAAAAGAGGTCCAGGAAAAGAAAAGCGGTGTCTTGAATACAACGTAAAGCAAAACAAAGCAAGGCAGGGCCAGCAAAAGCAAAACAAAGAAGGGCGAGAGAAACCAAAGCAAAGGAGGTCCAGGGAAAGAAAAACGGTGTCACGAATACAAAGTCAAGCAAAACGAAACAAAGCGAGGCCAGAAAAAGCAAAGCATGGTGAGGAACAGAAAAACCAAAGTAAAAGAGGGCCAGGAAAAGCGAAGCAGTGCCACGAATACAAAGCAAAGCAAAGCAACGCAGGGCCAGGGAAAGCAAAGCAAAGCAAAACGGTGCTGCCAAAACAAAATGCGTAGTTAACTTAGCGTCAGTCGAAATCGCTGGGTTATGGGGAGCTGGGCGTTTGAGAAGGCCAGGGTGTGGCAGCGGCCCCCGGTTGCCTCGGGCCGCCTCTCGCTCTGACATCAGAGGCTCCTGCTCGGCCGTGAACGGCTCCCCACCTGTGCCACTCAGTTTGGCTGGCTGCCTGGCTGGTTTGCTTTAGCTGCTTATCATTATATAAATTGTTATTGTCATTATTATTATTATTATTATTATTATATACTACTAAAAAGCTATTAGAAATAAAAGTATTAAATAGTAATAGAAATAAGTATCATTAAAACGTAATAAAAATAGTAGTAGTAGTAGTAATAATAATAGTATTTTCTCCATCTGTTTCCCCCTTTAGTTTTAGGAATCGAGTAGTTATTTATTGTTGTTCTCAACCCACACCCCTCCCCAGACGAATAGCAACAGAGCCCACCTGGTGGCTCTCCGGACAACGGTGGGCAACAAAATAGACCTGGCCCGGTAGCCAGATCCCTGTCCCTGCCCGCCAGCTCCGAGGGGACAGCTGTCGGGCTGCAGGCCGGCTAACTTTTCTATGTGTTCATAAACAAGTTTCATGAACTTGTTTATGCATTCATAAAGACGGCAAAGCTAAGGAAAGGAGCACGGGGAAAAACAAAGCGGTGCCAGGAAAGGGAAAGCCAAGGAAAGAAAGCAGTTTGAGTCAAAGCAAAGCACAGCAAGGCTAAGAAAGGTACAGAAGAGCAGAGAAGGTAAAGCAAAGCACTGACAGGAACACGAAGCAAAGAAATAAAAAATAAAGCATGACCGCACAAGTAAAAACGTAGCAGGCCCAGGAAAGAAAAAGCAAAGCAAAGCAAAGCAAAGCAAAGCAAAGCAAAGCAAAGTAGCACAAGGAAAAACACAGCATTTCCAGGAGAGAAAAAGCAAAGCAATCTGAGGTAAGAACAGCAGAGAAAAGGAGGTATGGAAAAGCAAAACTGTGCCAGGAAGAGCAAAGCAAAGCGGAGCAAGGCAGAACAAAGAGAAGCAAAGCGAACGTAGCGAGCTGGCGGCCAGCCCTCCTTTGGGTTCCAAGTGTCTGTGGGGGGGAGACCGGAGGGCCCTCATGTTGTGTACAGGTGGCAGCCAGACTTGGACAGTGGCTGTACCCTGATCGCCCTCTCCCCAGCCTCCTTCACATCTCCTGGTCCACCGTGACGGTGGGCAAGAACCATGTCTTGCCTTAGCTAGTTTTATATATTTCTATGTATTTTGTTGTTGTTGTTGTTGTTGTTGTTGTTGTTCTTGTTGTTCTTGTTGTTGTTGTTGTTTGTTGTTGTTGAGGATTTCTTCCACCGTAGTTGTGGGAATCATGTAGTTACTTACTGTCGTTGAGAACCTCAGACACACAACGAGCAGTGGGGCCCACCTGGCAGCTCGCCGCATGGCTGGGGACAAAGAATGGACCATGTCGGCTGGCCAGGCCTGCTGCCCACACGTGCCAGTTCCGAGTGGACAGTCGCTGGACTGCGGGGAGGCCAAGTTCTGTTTCCGATGGTTTATGCGTTCATAAATTTACCAATCGACTCGGCAGCAAAATCAGTGAGACAGTCTCCAAAGGAAGCCTAGCACAGCACAGGAGAGGAAGGCAATGCGGATGAAAGCTGAGCAAGACAAGGAAAAGCCCTGCTAGGCATAGGGAAAAGCAGTGACCACCAGCGCCTGGAAAAGCAAAGCACGGCCTGTAAAAACACATCAGATAGGTCCAACATGAAAACAAATCATGCAAGGAACATGAAATAAATAAATTAATTAATAAATAAATTAATAAATAAATTAATTAATTAATTAAAAAAAAAGGAAAACGAATAAAAGATGAAAGGCAAAGCAAAGCAGAGCAAAGCAAAGCTAAACAAAGAAAAACATGGCCTGATAAAGCAAACGAAAGCAAGGCCAGGGAAGGCAAAGCAGAGCTAAGGAAAGTAGCAAAAGGGAAAGCAAAGCGTAAGCAGGAAAGACAAAGCAAACAAATGAAAGCAAAGCAGTTTGAGGCAAGGCAAAACACAGCATGGGTAGGAAAGGCCGAGCAGTGCCAGGTCTATAAACCAAAGCTAAACCAAGGAAAGCATGGCCTGATAAAGCAACCGGAAGCATGGCCAGGGAAGGGAAAGCTGAGCAAGTCAAAGCAGAGCAAAGGAAAGTAGCACAAGGAAATGCAAAGTATTTCCAGGAGAGAAAGAGCAAAACACTCTGAGGCAAAGCAGGGGCAAGAACAGCAGAGGAAAGGAGGGATGGGAAAGCAAAACTGTGCCAGGAAGAGCAAAGCAAAGCGGAGCAAGGCAAAACAAAGAGAAGCAAAGCAAACGTAGCGAGCTGGCGGCTAGCCCAGTAAAACCAGTGGGACTGTCTCCAAAAGAATCCTAGCACAGCACAGGACAGCAGAGCAATGCGGATAAAAGCTGAGCAAGGCAGAGTAAAACCCTGCTAAGAAAAAGACCTAGCGGCATAAAGAAAAGCAGTAACAACCAAGGTCTGGAAAAGCAAAGCACGGCCTGTAAAAACACATCAGATAGGTCCAAAATGAAACCAAAAGAATGCAATGAACATTTAAAGAAAAAAAAAAATAATAATAATAATTAAAAAAAAAATAGATGCAAAGCATGTCCAGAAAAGGCAAAACATAGCAAGGCAAAGCAGAGCAGAGAGAAGCTAAACAAAGGCAAGCATGGCCCCATAAAGCAAAACAAAGCAAGGTCGGGGAAGGCAAAGCAGAGCTAAGGAAAGTAGCACAATGAAAAATAAACCATAACGAGGGAAGAAAAAACAAAGCAGTCTGACGCAAATCCAAGCAAAGCCACGGCAAGAACAGCAGAGGAAAGGAGGGATGGGAAAGCAAAACTGTGCCAGGAAGAGCAAAGCAAAGCGGAGCAAGGACAAAACAAAGAGAAGCAAAGCGAACGTAGCGAGCTGGCGGCCAGCCCTCCTTTGGGTTCCAAGTGTCTGTGGGGGGGAGACCGGAGGGCTCCATGTTGTGTACAGGTGGCAGCCAGACTTGGACAGTGGCTGTACCCTGATCGCCCGCTCCTCAGCCTTCTTCACAGCTCCTAGTCCACTGTGACACCCGGCAAGGGCCATGTCTTGCTTTAGCTGGTTTTATATCTATATACATTTTTTTGTTGTTTGTTGTGGATTTCTACCACCGTAGTTGTGGGAATCACGTAGTTACTTATTCTCGTTGAAATTCTCACTGAACACTATCACCACACGAGTAGCAGTTAGGGGTCCCCTGACGGCTCGCCGCATGGCTGGGGACACAGAATGGAGCATGTCGGCTGGCCAGGCCTGCTGCACCCAGCCTCCAGTTCCGAGGGGACAGTCGCTGGACTGCGGGGAGGCCAAGTTCTGTGTCTGATGGTTTATGCGTTCATAAATTTACCAATCGACTCGGCAGCAAAATCAGTGAGACAGTCCCCAAAGGAAGCCTAGCACAGCACAGGAGAGCAGAGCAATGCGGATGAAAGCTGAGCAAGACAAAGCAAAGCCCTGCTAGGGAAAAGACCTAGCGGCATAGGGAAAAGCAATGACATCCAGCGCCTGGAAAAGCAAAGCACGGCCAGAGAAAACACAAGAAAAAGATATAAAAGGAAAACAGAAAGCATGGAATTGAACATCAGATAAAAAAAAAAAAAAAAAAATGCAAAGCATGACCAGGAAAGGCATAGCAAAGCAGAACAAAGTAGAGGAAAGCAAAGCTAAACAAAGGAAAGCATGGCCCTATTGAAAAAAAAAAAAAAAAAAAAAAAGCAAGGCCAGGGAGGGCAAAGCTGAGCAAAGGAAAGTAGCACCAGGAAAAGCAAAGCATAACCAGGAAAGAGAAAGAAGTGAAAATAAATAAATAAATAAATAAATAACGAACAAAAACAAACAAACAAACAAAACAAAAAAAACAGCAATAAAAACCACAACAAAGCGAAAAAGTTGGAGGTAAGGCAAATCAGAGCTGGGTTAAGAGAAGCTAAGCAGAGCAGAGAAGGAAAAGCAAAGCAATGCCAGGAATACAAAGCAAGGCAAAGCAAAGCATGGCCAGGCAAGGCAAAGCAGAACAAAAGAAAGTAGCAAAAGGAACAGCAAAGCAGTGCCAGGAACACAAAGTAAAGCAAAACAAAGGCAAGCATGGCCTGAAAATAGAAGTGAGAGCAGGAGCAGGTGAGGCAAAAGAGAGCAAGGCAAAGGTAAAAAAAGGAAAGCATGGCCCCATAAAGCAAAACAAAGCACGGCCAGGGAAGGCAAAGCTGAGCAAGTCAAAGCAGAGCAAAGGAATGTAGCACAAGGAAAAGCAAAACATTTTCAGGAAAGAAAAAGCAAAGCAATCTGAGGCAAAGCCGGGGCAAGAACAGCAGAGGAAAGGAGGTATGGGAAAGCAAAACTGTGCCAGGAAGAGCAAAGCAAAGCAGAGCAAGGCAATACAAAGAGAAGCAAAGCGAACGTAGCGAGCTGGCGGCCAGCCCTCCTTTGGATTCCAGGTGGCTGTGGGGGGGAGACCGGAGGGCCTCCATTTTGTGTACAGGTGGCAGCCAGACTTGGACAGTGGCTGTACCCTGATCGCCCTCTCCCCAGCCTCCTTCACAGCTCCTAGTCCACCGTGACGTTTTATATATCTCTATCTGTTTTGTTGTTGTTGTTGTTGTTGTTGTTGTTGTTGTTGTTGTTGTTGTTGTTGTTGTGGATTTCTTCCACCGTAGTTGTGGGAATCATGTAGTTACTTACTGTCGTCGAGAACCTCAGACACACAACTAGCAGTGGGGCCCACCTGGCAGCTCGCCGCATGGCTGGGGACAAAGAATGGACCATGTCGGCTGGCCAGGCCTGCTGCCCACACGTGCCAGTTCCGAGTGGACAGTCACTGGACTGCGGGGAGGCCAAGTTCTGTTTCCGATGGTTTATGTGTTCATAAATTTACCAACCGACTCGGCAGCAAAATCAGTGAGACAGTCTCCAAAGGAAGCCTAGCACAGCACAGGAGAGGAAGGCAATGCGGATGAAAGCTGAGCAAGAAAATGAAAAGCCCTGCTAGGCATAGGGAAAAACAGTGACCACCAGCGCCTGGAAAAGCAAAGCACGGCCTGTAAAAACACATCAGATAGGTCCAAAACGAAAACAAATCATGCAAGGAACATGAAATAAATAAATAAATAATTTCTTTATTTAAGTAATTAATTAAAAAAAAAGAAAAACGAATAAAAGATGAAAGGCAAAGCAAAGCAGAGCAAAGCAAAGCTAAACAAAGGAAAACATGGCCTGATAAAGCAAACGAAAGGAAGGCCAGGGAAGGCAAAGCAGAGCTAAGGAAAGTAGCACCAGGTAAAGCAAAGCAGTGCCAGGAAAGAGAAAGAAGTGAAAATAAATAAAAAAAAAAAGAAAAAATGAACAAACAAGCAAACAAACAAAAAAACACCTTTAAAATAAACACAACAAAGCGAAAAAGTTGGAGGTGAGGCAAATCAGAGCTGGGTTAAGAGAAGCTAAGCAGAGCAGAGAAGGAAAAGCAAAGCAATGCCAGGAATACAAAGCAAGGCAAAGGAAAGCATGGCCAGGCAAGGCAAAGCAGAACAAAAGAAAGTAGCAAAAGGAACAGCAAAGCAGTGCCAGGAATACAAAGTAAAGCAAAACAAAGGCAAGCATGGCCTGAAAATGGAAAGGAGAGCAGGAGCAGGTGAGGCAAAAGAGAGCAAGGCAAAGGTAAAAAAAGGAAAGCATGGCCCCATAAAGCAAAACAAAGCACGGCCAGGGAAGGCAAAGCTGAGCAAAGGAAAGTAGCACCAGGAAAAGCAAAGCAGTGCCAGGAAAGAGAAAGAAGTGGAAATAAATAAATAAATAAATAATGAACAAAAAAAAAAAAAAAAAAAAAAAAAAAAAAACAGAAATATAAACCACAACAAAGCGAAAAAGTTCGAGGTAAGGCAAATCAGAGCTGGGTTAAGAGAAGCTAAGCAGAGCAGAGAAGGAAAAGCAAAGCAATGCCAGAAATATAAAGCAAAGCAAAGCAAAACAAAGGTAAGCATGTCCTGAAAATAGAAGTGAGAGCAGGAGCAGGTGAGGCAAAAGAGAGCAAGGCAAAGGTAAAAAAAGGAAAGCATGGCCCCATAAAGCAAAACAAAGCACGGCCAGGGAAGGCAAAGCTGAGCAAAGGAAAGTAGCACCAGGAAAAGCAAAGCATAACCAGGGAAGACAAAGCAAACAAAGCAAAGCAAAGCAGTTTGAGGCAAGGCAAAGCACAGCAGGGGTAGGAAAAGGAAAGCAGTGCCAGGTCTATAACCCAAAGCTAAACCAAGGAAAGCATGGCCAGGGAAGGGAAAGCCGAGCAAGTCAAAGCAGAGCAAGGGAACGTAGCACAAGGAAAAGCAAAGCATTTTCAGGAAAGAAAAAGCAAAGCAATCTGAGGCAAAGCCTGGGCAAGAACAGCAGAGGAAAGGAGGTATGGGAAAGCAAAACTGTGCCAGGAAGAGCAAAGCAAAGCGGAGCAAGGCAAAACAAAGGGAAGCAAAGCGAACGTAGCGAGCTGGCGGCCAGCCCTCCTTTGGGTTCCAAGTGTCTGTGGGGGGCAGACCGGAGGGCCCTCATGTTGTGTGCAGGTGGCAGCCAGACTTGGACAGTGGCTGTACCCTGATCGCCCTCTCCCCAGCCTCCTTCACATCTCCTGGTGCACCGTGACGGTGGGCAAGAACCATGTCTTGCCTTAGCTGGTTGTTGTTGTTGTTGTTGTGGATTTCTTCCACCGTAGTTGTGGGAATCATGTCGTTACTTACTGTCTTTAAGAACCTCAGACACACAACGAGCAGTGGGACCCACCTGGCAGCTCGCCGCATGGCTGGGGACAAAGAATG
>NC_092603.1:2710000-2712500 GCF_047663525.1 Anas platyrhynchos
CGCCGGTGTGGGGTCGGCGCCGCGCGGGCGGCCCGAGCCGCGCGTCTCCTCCCGGGCGCAGCTGCCGCCCGGCGCCGGGCTACGGAGGGAAACCCCGGGCCCCGGGAGGAGGGCGAGGTGGTGGCGGCGGACGGCGGGCGCGCCCCCGCGGGCGGACGCTCCCCCGAGGGGCGCCGGGGCCGGCTGGCGGGTGCCGGGTTCCCCCTCGGCGCCCCGTCTTTCCGCGCGCGTGCCGCCGCCCGGCCCGGCCCGGCCGGGGCGGCGGCGGCGGCGGTGGCGGGGGAGGCACCCCTGCGGGGCCTTCGGGTCGTTTCCCTCATCCCAGGGCCAGGTACCTAGCGTCCGCGCCTCGGCGGCCTCCCCTCGGCGAGCCACCCGTGTGGTCCCGTGTGCCAGCGCGCTCCCGCCGGCTGCGGCGCCGAGCGCCGCCCCGGTTAGGGGATGGCCACGGGCCCCGGGCTCCGGGCCCCGAGGGTTCTCGGCCGCCGAGCCGGGCGGAGGTTTAAAGACTCGTGCGGCCCGCGGCGGCCCGCGAGGGCGGCCGGGCTCGCCGTCGGCGGCGGGCGGGGCGCGTCGTTTGGGGGTCGGCGCTCGCGGGCGCGCCGCTCCCCCGCGCTCGCGCGCTCGCTCGCCGCCGGCGGTCCCCGCGCTTGCCCCCCGCGGGCGGCAGGGCCGGAGAGGGGTTGGAGCCCGCCCCTCTCTCCGCGGTCCGGTCTCGGCGGAGACGCCGCGCGCGCGCGCGGTCGGCCGTCGTCGACCTCGCCCGCGCCAGCAAGGGGCCGAGACGCGGGTCTCGGCTCCCCGCCCCCGTCGAGCGCTCGGCGGCGTGGCGTGCCGCGCCGTGTCCGGCGGCGGCCAGCGGGGCCCCGCGCGAGCGGCGGCGGCGGCGGCGGCGGTGGCGGCGGCGGCGGCGGCGCCGCTCGTTCCGTGCCGGCGCGCGCCCGCGGCCTCGCCGTCCCCCGGCGCACAGGCGTCTCCCGTCGCTTCCCGCTCGCGACCTCTGACGGCGCTCCCCGCCCGGCTCGACCCTCGGCCTCGCCGGCCGCGCCGAGCGAGCAGGCGGGCGGGCCGGTGTAGGGGCGTCCCGCAGCCGGTCTCCGCGCGGAGGCGCGGAGAGCGGGCGCCGCTCCTCGTTCCGGTGCCGTCCCGTCGGCCGCCCGGCCGCGCGTCCGCGCGAGGTACCGCCTGGGCGAGTGCGAAAGCAGGAGCGTTTGTCTGAAGGCGCCAGTGGCCGGAGTGAAAGGGTGTTCGTCGCGTGCGGCTTGTGGGCGCGGCGAGAGCGCGCGGGCAGCCGTCGGGCGGTCGGGCGGTCCGTCCGTTCGTCCGTCGCTCCTCCGCCCCCGTCCCGTCGCTCTGGCGGCGCGGGCTCGGGTGGCCGCGTCGGGCCCGGCGGCGGCGGCGGCGCCGCGTCGGACGCCGGCGTCGGGGCGAGGCGTCGGGCGAGGGAGGCGGCGCGGCGGTCGCGCCGCCGTGTCTCGCCGTGGCCGGGCCGAGCCGGGCGCCTGGTCCGGCCTCGAAGCGCGAGCCCGGGTCTCGTCGGGCCCGGGGGGGCGGTCGGGAGCGCGGGCTCCCGTCGCTCGGGAGACTCGGCGTCTCCCTCGCCTTTTTTTTTTTCGCACTTGTGCTCGTACGGTCAGCGGAGGCGACGCTCGCTCGGCCGCGGCCGCCGATCGTTCGGTCGGTCGTTCGGTCGGGGAGCGTCCGCGTCAGGGGGTCGCGCGGAGCGGCCCCGGCCCCCCCGCGCGCGCGGGGCGGCGCCGAAAAGGCAGACAACTCTTAGCGGTGGATCACTCGGCTCGTGCGTCGATGAAGAACGCAGCTAGCTGCGAGAATTAATGTGAATTGCAGGACACATTGATCATCGACCCTTCGAACGCACTTTGCGGCCCCGGGTTCCTCCCGGGGCTACGGCTGCCTGAGCGTCGCTTGACGGTCAATCGCCGGCGCCGCCGCCGCGGGGCGGTGGCGCGGCGCGGCTGGGGCGCCTCGCAGGCCCGCGCCGCGTCCGGGCGTCCGGGCCGGCCGGGCCTTCGTGCCCCTAAGTGGAGACCCCCTCGGGGAGCCGGCCGGGCTCCTCGCGCTCCCGGAGCGCGCCCGCGTGGGTGGAGCTCGTGCCCCCCCCTCTCTCCCGTCCGTCCGTCCGTCGTCCCCGAGCGAGCCGCCGGGCTCCGGTGGGTCGGAGGCGCGGTGGCCGCCCTCCCCGCCGGTCCCCGCGCGCGCGCGGCTGTCTGCGGGCGGGGGTTACCGCGCGTGCGGTTGCCCGTGCCGTCGTGCTGCCGCGCGCGCGCGCGGTGTGCCGCGCGCCGGGAGGGCGAGTCGGCCGGCCGTCCTTGGGGCGGCGGCGGCCGCGGCGGTGGGGGGGACCCGTCTCCCGCGGTGCGGCGCGGCGCGTGCCGCGTGCGTGCGGTCCGGGCGGCTCGTGGCGGAGCGAGGCAGGCGGGCGCGTCGTCGTCGTCGTCGGTGGCGGCGCGCCTCGTTTCCGTTCGCGACCTCAGGTCAG
>NC_092603.1:2717500-2730000 GCF_047663525.1 Anas platyrhynchos
CCTGGCGGATCGAGGCTGGGGGGGAGGATCGAGGGGGAAGAAGAGGGAGGGCAGGGGATTCACCTGTCCTAACGGCGCCTGCCTACGCGCTTTCCTGGAGCCCTTCGCTTTCTTCCCCCGCCCTTCTCTTTGCTTCCCTTCTGCTTTCTCATTCCTTTCTTCATCGATTCCTTGGCTGATCGATCGATCCATCGATTCGTTGATTCGTTCACTCCTTCACTCTTCATTCATTCATTCATTCATTCATTCATTCATTCATTCATTCATTCACAAATACACCTCTTTCCGTTCCCTCCCTTCCCCCCTTCTCCCCGTTGCCACGCCGGTCTTCCCCAGCAGCCAGCCTAGAAGCGGCTCAGAGCTCAAGATCGCCGCGAGGCGGGGAAGCGCCGTGTAGACGGACGGGGCCGCGGGCGGCGGACAGCCGCTGCCCTCGCGAGCCCGCGAGCCCGAGCCGAAGCGCGAGCCCGAAGCCGACTCCGAGCCCGATCCGCCCCGGCCGCGGAGCCGACCGTCGCGGGAGGCGAGGCAGCGCCCGCCCGCCCGCCTTTGCGCCCCGGACGGGGCCCGCCCGGGGAAAAAAACGCTGGAGGCGGGCGCGAGCTCGTCGCTCTGCTCCCTCCCTCCCTCCCTCCCTCCCTCCCTCCCGCGCGATCTAGCTGCCCGCCGGCCGGGACACGGGCTCGGCGGGAGCCTGACGACCAGCCGGCTTGAAGCTCCGTGCCCGGAATAATGCGTACCCCTCTCGCCTACGTGTGGCGCCGGCTTCCCGCCGAGCAGAGCGGCCGGCGACGAGCTAGGAGGATTGCCCCTCTCGCCGCCCCCCCCGCCCAACTGCTCGGCGGGGCTGCGGTGCCGCGGGCGGGGGGAAAAGGGGGGGAGAGGAGCCGGCGCCGCGGGGAGGAGGGAGAAGTAGACCTGGTGGCTCCACGAGGAGGGAGGGGGCGGGGGGGGAGACAGCGGGGAGGAGGAGGGAGAAGTAGACCTGGTGGCTCCACGAGGAGGGAGGGGGCGGGGGGAGCGGGGAGGAGGAGGGAGAAGTAGACCTGGTGGCTCCACGAGGAGGGAGGGGGCGGGGGGAGCGGGGAGGAGGAGGGAGAAGTAGACCTGGTGGCTCCACGAGGAGGGAGGGGGCGGGGGGAGCGGGGAGGAGGAGGGAGAAGTAGACCTGGTGGCTCCACGAGGAGGGAGGGGGCGGGGGGAGCGGGGAGGAGGAGGGAGAAGTAGACCTGGTGGCTCCACGAGGCGGGGAGGGGGAAGGGGGGGGGGTGGGGGGGGGGGGAGACAGCGGGGAGGAGGAGGGAGAAGTAGACCTGGTGGCTCCACGAGGAGGGAGGGGGCGGGGAGGACAGCGGGGAGGAGGAGGGAGAAGTAGACCTGGTGGCTCCACGAGGAGGGAGGGGGCGGGGGGAGAGAGGCTGCCAGGGTCCAGGCACTTTGCTGGTCATGCACGGAAAGTCCTGGTGGGCAAGGGGACACTCAAAGGTGCGAGGTTAGGGGGTGGTGTCCTGGTTTCAGTTAGCACAGAATTAATTTTCTTCCTAGTAGCTGGTGGAATGCTGTGTTTTGGCTTAGGATGAGAAGAGTGCTGATAACACCCCGATGCTTTAATTGTTGCAGAGCAGTGCTTATACCAAGCCAAGGACATCTCAGCCTTTTGCTCTGTCCTGCCAACGGGCAGGCTGGGGGTGCAGTAAGAGCTGGGAGGGGACAGACCCAGGACAGGTGACCCAAACTAGCCAAAGGGGTATTCCATACCATCTGACGTCATGCTAAACAATAGATAGGGGTGGCTAGCTGGGGGGAGGGGGCCGGACTGCTCGGGGTTAGGCTGGGCATCGGTCAGCGGGTGGTGAGCAATTGCATTGTGCATCACTTGTTTGTACATACTATTACTTTCGTATTATCACCATTGTATCATTATTATTATTATTGTTATTATTATTTTGTTATTATTATTTTCCTGTCTTATTAAACTGTCTTTATCTCAACTCACGGGCTTCACTCCCCATTTCTCTCCCCCGTCCCAGAGAGGGAGGGGGGAGGGTGAGCGAACGGCTGCGTGGTGTTTAGCTGCCGGCCGGGTTAAACCACGACAGGTGGGCAGAGAGAAGGGGCTTTTGTTGTGTCCACCTGACAATGATAGCAGGGGGCTATCATTTCATGCCAAAGTAAATGAAGCTTGCCTTCCAGACTTCTTACTCTCATCACTGGCCGCCCTCTAGCAGTGGCCGTGATGGCTAGACCGACGGCCGTGACGGCGGGGTAGACCTGATGGCTCCACGAGGCGGGAGGGGGCGGGGGGGGGGGGGGGGAGAGCGGGGAGGAGGAGGGAGAAGTAGACCTGGTGGCTCCACGAGGAGGGAGGGGGCGGGGGGAGACAGCGGGGAGGAGGAGGGAGAAGTAGACCTGGTGGCTCCACGAGGAGGGAGGGGGCGGGGGGAGCGGGGAGGAGGAGGGAGAAGTAGACCTGGTGGCTCCACGAGGAGGGAGGGGGCGGGGGGAGACAGCGGGGAGGAGGAGGGAGAAGTAGACCTGGTGGCTCCACGAGGAGGGAGGGGGCGGGGGGAGACAGCGGGGAGGAGGAGGGAGAAGTAGACCTGGTGGCTCCACGAGGAGGGAGGGGGAAGGGGGGGGGGTGGGGGGGGGGGAGACAGCGGGGAGGAGGAGGGAGAAGTAGACCTGGTGGCTCCACGAGGAGGGAGGGGGCGGGGGGAGAGAGCGGACCCCGGCTGCTTCGGGCCGCCGCTCGCTCTGACGTCAGAGGTTCTTCCTCGGCCGCGAGAGGCTCGCCACCTGTGCCACTCAGTGCGGCTGACTGCCTGGCCGCTTTGCTTTAGCTGCTTTGGAAAATAAATGCTGTTATCTTTATGTTTGTTATTAGTTTGTTCCGTTGCCTGTTTTCTGCTGTAGCTTTAGGAATCCTGTCATTCCTTACCGTCTTTCAAAACCTCCCCCCCCCCTCCACTCCTCAGCTCCCCCTCCTCCTCCCCCCCCTCCCCCCCCCGCCTCCTCAGGCAAATGGCAGTTGAGCTCAGGTGGCGGCTCCCCAGTCAGCAGGGGTACTGGAATAGACTTGGCTGGGTGGCCGACCCCCACACCCCCACCTGCCAGCTGCGAAGGGACGGTTGGCGGGCTGTGGGGAGGCCGAATGAGGTGACCCAGCGTTCCCGAGTGTGTAAACACATCAACAGAGCAAAAAAGCAAAGCAGAGTAGGAACAGCAAAGCAGAGCAAAGAAAAGGATTCGGTGCCGGGAATACAAACCAAAACCCCCCAAAAATAGGCAGTTCTAAGGAAAGCATGTCGAAGCAGGTGCAGGAAAAGCAAAGCGGGGAAGAGCAACGAAAAGTAAAGCAAGGAAAAGTAAAGCAAAGCAAAACGAACCAAAATCATTGGGAATCGTGTAATGTCACTTATCGTCCTAAAAAACCTCACCCAACCCCATCCCCAGACGAACAGCAGCAGCGGGACCCACCTGGCGGCTCGCCGAACAGCGGGGGATGAGGAATAGACCGTGCTGGGTGGGTGGCCAGGCTTCCTGTCCCCACCCTCCAGCTCCCAGGGGACAGTCGTCGGGCTGCGGGGAGGCCACGGTGTGCGCCTGAGGGTTTATGCCTTCATCAATACACCGATCGACTCATCGCCCAAATCGGTGCGACGGTCTGCAAAAGAAGCCTACCTAGCACGGCAAAGCAGAGCTGAGCAATGCAACGGAAAGCGGAGCGAGACAAAGCATAGCCCTGCCAGGGAAAAGAAAAAGGCAAAAGGAAAAGCAAAGCCAAGAAGGGCCGGGAAAAGCAAAACGAAGCAGGGCAAGAAAAACCAAAGCAGAAGAGGTCCAGGAAAAGAAAAGTGGTGTCACGAATACAAACTAAAGCAAAACAAAGCGAGGTAGGGCCAGCAAAAGCAAAACAAAGAAGGGTGAGGAAAAAAAAAAAAAAAAAAAACTAAGCTAAGGATTTCCTGGGGGGTGGGGGAAAGAAAAGCGGTGTCCTGAATACAACGTAAAGCAAAACAAAGCAAGGCAGGGCCAGCAAAAGCAAAACAAAGAAAGGCGAGAAAAACCAAAGCAAAAGAGGTCCAGGAAAAGAAAAGCGGTGTCTTGAATACAACGTAAAGCAAAACAAAGCAAGGCAGGGCCAGCAAAAGCAAAACAAAGAAGGGCGAGAGAAACCAAAGCAAAGGAGGTCCAGGGAAAGAAAAACGGTGTCACGAATACAAAGTCAAGCAAAACGAAACAAAGCGAGGCCAGAAAAAGCAAAGCATGGTGAGGAACAGAAAAACCAAAGTAAAAGAGGGCCAGGAAAAGCGAAGCAGTGCCACGAATACAAAGCAAAGCAAAGCAACGCAGGGCCAGGGAAAGCAAAGCAAAGCAAAACGGTGCTGCCAAAACAAAATGCGTAGTTAACTTAGCGTCAGTCGAAATCGCTGGGTTATGGGGAGCTGGGCGTTTGAGAAGGCCAGGGTGTGGCAGCGGCCCCCGGTTGCCTCGGGCCGCCTCTCGCTCTGACATCAGAGGCTCCTGCTCGGCCGTGAACGGCTCCCCACCTGTGCCACTCAGTTTGGCTGGCTGCCTGGCTGGTTTGCTTTAGCTGCTTATCATTATATAAATTGTTATTGTCATTATTATTATTATTATTATTATTATATACTACTAAAAAGCTATTAGAAATAAAAGTATTAAATAGTAATAGAAATAAGTATCATTAAAACGTAATAAAAATAGTAGTAGTAGTAGTAATAATAATAGTATTTTCTCCATCTGTTTCCCCCTTTAGTTTTAGGAATCGAGTAGTTATTTATTGTTGTTCTCAACCCACACCCCTCCCCAGACGAATAGCAACAGAGCCCACCTGGTGGCTCTCCGGACAACGGTGGGCAACAAAATAGACCTGGCCCGGTAGCCAGATCCCTGTCCCTGCCCGCCAGCTCCGAGGGGACAGCTGTCGGGCTGCAGGCCGGCTAACTTTTCTATGTGTTCATAAACAAGTTTCATGAACTTGTTTATGCATTCATAAAGACGGCAAAGCTAAGGAAAGGAGCACGGGGAAAAACAAAGCGGTGCCAGGAAAGGGAAAGCCAAGGAAAGAAAGCAGTTTGAGTCAAAGCAAAGCACAGCAAGGCTAAGAAAGGTACAGAAGAGCAGAGAAGGTAAAGCAAAGCACTGACAGGAACACGAAGCAAAGAAATAAAAAATAAAGCATGACCGCACAAGTAAAAACGTAGCAGGCCCAGGAAAGAAAAAGCAAAGCAAAGCAAAGCAAAGCAAAGCAAAGCAAAGCAAAGTAGCACAAGGAAAAACACAGCATTTCCAGGAGAGAAAAAGCAAAGCAATCTGAGGTAAGAACAGCAGAGAAAAGGAGGTATGGAAAAGCAAAACTGTGCCAGGAAGAGCAAAGCAAAGCGGAGCAAGGCAGAACAAAGAGAAGCAAAGCGAACGTAGCGAGCTGGCGGCCAGCCCTCCTTTGGGTTCCAAGTGTCTGTGGGGGGGAGACCGGAGGGCCCTCATGTTGTGTACAGGTGGCAGCCAGACTTGGACAGTGGCTGTACCCTGATCGCCCTCTCCCCAGCCTCCTTCACATCTCCTGGTCCACCGTGACGGTGGGCAAGAACCATGTCTTGCCTTAGCTAGTTTTATATATTTCTATGTATTTTGTTGTTGTTGTTGTTGTTGTTGTTGTTGTTCTTGTTGTTCTTGTTGTTGTTGTTGTTTGTTGTTGTTGAGGATTTCTTCCACCGTAGTTGTGGGAATCATGTAGTTACTTACTGTCGTTGAGAACCTCAGACACACAACGAGCAGTGGGGCCCACCTGGCAGCTCGCCGCATGGCTGGGGACAAAGAATGGACCATGTCGGCTGGCCAGGCCTGCTGCCCACACGTGCCAGTTCCGAGTGGACAGTCGCTGGACTGCGGGGAGGCCAAGTTCTGTTTCCGATGGTTTATGCGTTCATAAATTTACCAATCGACTCGGCAGCAAAATCAGTGAGACAGTCTCCAAAGGAAGCCTAGCACAGCACAGGAGAGGAAGGCAATGCGGATGAAAGCTGAGCAAGACAAGGAAAAGCCCTGCTAGGCATAGGGAAAAGCAGTGACCACCAGCGCCTGGAAAAGCAAAGCACGGCCTGTAAAAACACATCAGATAGGTCCAACATGAAAACAAATCATGCAAGGAACATGAAATAAATAAATTAATTAATAAATAAATTAATAAATAAATTAATTAATTAATTAAAAAAAAAGGAAAACGAATAAAAGATGAAAGGCAAAGCAAAGCAGAGCAAAGCAAAGCTAAACAAAGAAAAACATGGCCTGATAAAGCAAACGAAAGCAAGGCCAGGGAAGGCAAAGCAGAGCTAAGGAAAGTAGCAAAAGGGAAAGCAAAGCGTAAGCAGGAAAGACAAAGCAAACAAATGAAAGCAAAGCAGTTTGAGGCAAGGCAAAACACAGCATGGGTAGGAAAGGCCGAGCAGTGCCAGGTCTATAAACCAAAGCTAAACCAAGGAAAGCATGGCCTGATAAAGCAACCGGAAGCATGGCCAGGGAAGGGAAAGCTGAGCAAGTCAAAGCAGAGCAAAGGAAAGTAGCACAAGGAAATGCAAAGTATTTCCAGGAGAGAAAGAGCAAAACACTCTGAGGCAAAGCAGGGGCAAGAACAGCAGAGGAAAGGAGGGATGGGAAAGCAAAACTGTGCCAGGAAGAGCAAAGCAAAGCGGAGCAAGGCAAAACAAAGAGAAGCAAAGCAAACGTAGCGAGCTGGCGGCTAGCCCAGTAAAACCAGTGGGACTGTCTCCAAAAGAATCCTAGCACAGCACAGGACAGCAGAGCAATGCGGATAAAAGCTGAGCAAGGCAGAGTAAAACCCTGCTAAGAAAAAGACCTAGCGGCATAAAGAAAAGCAGTAACAACCAAGGTCTGGAAAAGCAAAGCACGGCCTGTAAAAACACATCAGATAGGTCCAAAATGAAACCAAAAGAATGCAATGAACATTTAAAGAAAAAAAAAAATAATAATAATAATTAAAAAAAAAATAGATGCAAAGCATGTCCAGAAAAGGCAAAACATAGCAAGGCAAAGCAGAGCAGAGAGAAGCTAAACAAAGGCAAGCATGGCCCCATAAAGCAAAACAAAGCAAGGTCGGGGAAGGCAAAGCAGAGCTAAGGAAAGTAGCACAATGAAAAATAAACCATAACGAGGGAAGAAAAAACAAAGCAGTCTGACGCAAATCCAAGCAAAGCCACGGCAAGAACAGCAGAGGAAAGGAGGGATGGGAAAGCAAAACTGTGCCAGGAAGAGCAAAGCAAAGCGGAGCAAGGACAAAACAAAGAGAAGCAAAGCGAACGTAGCGAGCTGGCGGCCAGCCCTCCTTTGGGTTCCAAGTGTCTGTGGGGGGGAGACCGGAGGGCTCCATGTTGTGTACAGGTGGCAGCCAGACTTGGACAGTGGCTGTACCCTGATCGCCCGCTCCTCAGCCTTCTTCACAGCTCCTAGTCCACTGTGACACCCGGCAAGGGCCATGTCTTGCTTTAGCTGGTTTTATATCTATATACATTTTTTTGTTGTTTGTTGTGGATTTCTACCACCGTAGTTGTGGGAATCACGTAGTTACTTATTCTCGTTGAAATTCTCACTGAACACTATCACCACACGAGTAGCAGTTAGGGGTCCCCTGACGGCTCGCCGCATGGCTGGGGACACAGAATGGAGCATGTCGGCTGGCCAGGCCTGCTGCACCCAGCCTCCAGTTCCGAGGGGACAGTCGCTGGACTGCGGGGAGGCCAAGTTCTGTGTCTGATGGTTTATGCGTTCATAAATTTACCAATCGACTCGGCAGCAAAATCAGTGAGACAGTCCCCAAAGGAAGCCTAGCACAGCACAGGAGAGCAGAGCAATGCGGATGAAAGCTGAGCAAGACAAAGCAAAGCCCTGCTAGGGAAAAGACCTAGCGGCATAGGGAAAAGCAATGACATCCAGCGCCTGGAAAAGCAAAGCACGGCCAGAGAAAACACAAGAAAAAGATATAAAAGGAAAACAGAAAGCATGGAATTGAACATCAGATAAAAAAAAAAAAAAAAAAATGCAAAGCATGACCAGGAAAGGCATAGCAAAGCAGAACAAAGTAGAGGAAAGCAAAGCTAAACAAAGGAAAGCATGGCCCTATTGAAAAAAAAAAAAAAAAAAAAAAAGCAAGGCCAGGGAGGGCAAAGCTGAGCAAAGGAAAGTAGCACCAGGAAAAGCAAAGCATAACCAGGAAAGAGAAAGAAGTGAAAATAAATAAATAAATAAATAAATAACGAACAAAAACAAACAAACAAACAAAACAAAAAAAACAGCAATAAAAACCACAACAAAGCGAAAAAGTTGGAGGTAAGGCAAATCAGAGCTGGGTTAAGAGAAGCTAAGCAGAGCAGAGAAGGAAAAGCAAAGCAATGCCAGGAATACAAAGCAAGGCAAAGCAAAGCATGGCCAGGCAAGGCAAAGCAGAACAAAAGAAAGTAGCAAAAGGAACAGCAAAGCAGTGCCAGGAACACAAAGTAAAGCAAAACAAAGGCAAGCATGGCCTGAAAATAGAAGTGAGAGCAGGAGCAGGTGAGGCAAAAGAGAGCAAGGCAAAGGTAAAAAAAGGAAAGCATGGCCCCATAAAGCAAAACAAAGCACGGCCAGGGAAGGCAAAGCTGAGCAAGTCAAAGCAGAGCAAAGGAATGTAGCACAAGGAAAAGCAAAACATTTTCAGGAAAGAAAAAGCAAAGCAATCTGAGGCAAAGCCGGGGCAAGAACAGCAGAGGAAAGGAGGTATGGGAAAGCAAAACTGTGCCAGGAAGAGCAAAGCAAAGCAGAGCAAGGCAATACAAAGAGAAGCAAAGCGAACGTAGCGAGCTGGCGGCCAGCCCTCCTTTGGATTCCAGGTGGCTGTGGGGGGGAGACCGGAGGGCCTCCATTTTGTGTACAGGTGGCAGCCAGACTTGGACAGTGGCTGTACCCTGATCGCCCTCTCCCCAGCCTCCTTCACAGCTCCTAGTCCACCGTGACGTTTTATATATCTCTATCTGTTTTGTTGTTGTTGTTGTTGTTGTTGTTGTTGTTGTTGTTGTTGTTGTTGTTGTTGTGGATTTCTTCCACCGTAGTTGTGGGAATCATGTAGTTACTTACTGTCGTCGAGAACCTCAGACACACAACTAGCAGTGGGGCCCACCTGGCAGCTCGCCGCATGGCTGGGGACAAAGAATGGACCATGTCGGCTGGCCAGGCCTGCTGCCCACACGTGCCAGTTCCGAGTGGACAGTCACTGGACTGCGGGGAGGCCAAGTTCTGTTTCCGATGGTTTATGTGTTCATAAATTTACCAACCGACTCGGCAGCAAAATCAGTGAGACAGTCTCCAAAGGAAGCCTAGCACAGCACAGGAGAGGAAGGCAATGCGGATGAAAGCTGAGCAAGAAAATGAAAAGCCCTGCTAGGCATAGGGAAAAACAGTGACCACCAGTGCCTGGAAAAGCAAAGCACGGCCTGTAAAAACACATCAGATAGGTCCAAAACGAAAACAAATCATGCAAGGAACATGAAATAAATAAATAAATAATTTCTTTATTTAAGTAATTAATTAAAAAAAAAGAAAAACGAATAAAAGATGAAAGGCAAAGCAAAGCAGAGCAAAGCAAAGCTAAACAAAGGAAAACATGGCCTGATAAAGCAAACGAAAGGAAGGCCAGGGAAGGCAAAGCAGAGCTAAGGAAAGTAGCACCAGGTAAAGCAAAGCAGTGCCAGGAAAGAGAAAGAAGTGAAAATAAATAAAAAAAAAAAGAAAAAATGAACAAACAAGCAAACAAACAAAAAAACACCTTTAAAATAAACACAACAAAGCGAAAAAGTTGGAGGTGAGGCAAATCAGAGCTGGGTTAAGAGAAGCTAAGCAGAGCAGAGAAGGAAAAGCAAAGCAATGCCAGGAATACAAAGCAAGGCAAAGGAAAGCATGGCCAGGCAAGGCAAAGCAGAACAAAAGAAAGTAGCAAAAGGAACAGCAAAGCAGTGCCAGGAATACAAAGTAAAGCAAAACAAAGGCAAGCATGGCCTGAAAATGGAAAGGAGAGCAGGAGCAGGTGAGGCAAAAGAGAGCAAGGCAAAGGTAAAAAAAGGAAAGCATGGCCCCATAAAGCAAAACAAAGCACGGCCAGGGAAGGCAAAGCTGAGCAAAGGAAAGTAGCACCAGGAAAAGCAAAGCAGTGCCAGGAAAGAGAAAGAAGTGGAAATAAATAAATAAATAAATAATGAACAAAAAAAAAAAAAAAAAAAAAAAAAAAAAAAACAGAAATATAAACCACAACAAAGCGAAAAAGTTCGAGGTAAGGCAAATCAGAGCTGGGTTAAGAGAAGCTAAGCAGAGCAGAGAAGGAAAAGCAAAGCAATGCCAGAAATATAAAGCAAAGCAAAGCAAAACAAAGGTAAGCATGTCCTGAAAATAGAAGTGAGAGCAGGAGCAGGTGAGGCAAAAGAGAGCAAGGCAAAGGTAAAAAAAGGAAAGCATGGCCCCATAAAGCAAAACAAAGCACGGCCAGGGAAGGCAAAGCTGAGCAAAGGAAAGTAGCACCAGGAAAAGCAAAGCATAACCAGGGAAGACAAAGCAAACAAAGCAAAGCAAAGCAGTTTGAGGCAAGGCAAAGCACAGCAGGGGTAGGAAAAGGAAAGCAGTGCCAGGTCTATAACCCAAAGCTAAACCAAGGAAAGCATGGCCAGGGAAGGGAAAGCCGAGCAAGTCAAAGCAGAGCAAGGGAACGTAGCACAAGGAAAAGCAAAGCATTTTCAGGAAAGAAAAAGCAAAGCAATCTGAGGCAAAGCCTGGGCAAGAACAGCAGAGGAAAGGAGGTATGGGAAAGCAAAACTGTGCCAGGAAGAGCAAAGCAAAGCGGAGCAAGGCAAAACAAAGGGAAGCAAAGCGAACGTAGCGAGCTGGCGGCCAGCCCTCCTTTGGGTTCCAAGTGTCTGTGGGGGGCAGACCGGAGGGCCCTCATGTTGTGTGCAGGTGGCAGCCAGACTTGGACAGTGGCTGTACCCTGATCGCCCTCTCCCCAGCCTCCTTCACATCTCCTGGTGCACCGTGACGGTGGGCAAGAACCATGTCTTGCCTTAGCTGGTTGTTGTTGTTGTTGTTGTGGATTTCTTCCACCGTAGTTGTGGGAATCATGTCGTTACTTACTGTCTTTAAGAACCTCAGACACACAACGAGCAGTGGGACCCACCTGGCAGCTCGCCGCATGGCTGGGGACAAAGAATGGACCATGTCGGCTGGCCAGGCCTGCTGCCCACACGCGCCAGTTCTGAGGGGACAGTGGCTGGGCTGCGGGGAGGCCAAGTTCTGTGTCTGACGGTTTATGCGTTCATAAATTTACCAATCGACTCAGCAGCAAAATCATCGAGACAGTCTCCAAAGGAAGCCTAGCACAGCACAGGAGAGCAGAGCAATGCGGATGAAAGCTGAGCAAGACAAAGCAGAGCCCTGCTAGGGAAACGACGGCGGGGTTGGTTCCCGGCCGGCAGGTGTTCCCCGGCTCGGGGGGGCCGCGGGCGCCTTGTACAAGTGCTGCGGACAGCAGCCGCCAGGTCTACCCGGCCGCGGTCGCCATGTTTGTTTTGCCGGTTGGCGACCTGTAGGGGTCGCTGCAGGTCCGACCGCGAGAACGGCGTTGGGGTCTGCCCGGCAGCGACGGGAGCGCGCGCGCGCGCGCGTTTGCGAAGGCGCGCGCCCGTCGGTGGGTCGAGCGGTTCCCGAGCGGTTCCGATGGCGCGGAAAGCGTCGGAAATTCCCGGAAAGGTCCGAAAAAGGCCGAAAAGGTCCGAAAAGTGCCGGAAGGGCCCGCTCGAAAAGCGAAGGAAGGCGGGCCGGCGGTGTTGGTTCCCGGCCGGCGGGTCTCCCCGTGTCCTCCTGAGGTTGCCAGGTCTACCCGCGCGAAGGAGTTTGCCGACGATCGGGCAGAGGGAACGGCGGCCAGGTCTACCGCGTCTCCGACGGGACTTAGGGGCCCGCCGTGGGGCTGGAGGTAGACTAGCAGCTCGTGCCACGGCTCGGAAGGTGTGGTAGGCGTCGCTGTTTCTCTGTGCCTCCAGTTAGGTCGAGGTAAAAGTCGGTTGCGCTCGGGTGCCTCGCCGCGGTAGCCTGGAAAAGGACGTGCGTCGTTTCTGAGGCAAGGACTTTTCTGTCCGTCTATAGGAGAGAGTGAGGACTCTGCTCCGCCAGCGGTGCCGAGCGAGCGCTTGGGGCTTGGAGAGGCGGCGCGCGAGCGAGAAGGGGGCGCGCGGCGTCGGTGGTGGCGTCGGCTCGGGCGTGGGTTGTGTGGAGCGGTAGCCGCCAGCTGTTTGCCGACCCAGCTACCCCGCCGGCGAGCGAGAAGCGGTCTCGCGCGTGCGAGTCGCCGGAGAAGCAGCAACGAGCCGCGAGCTCAGAGCTGTGGAGAGAGAGAGAGAGAGCGGCCAGAAGCCGGCGGGCGGTCCGCCGGCGCCCGAACGCGT
>NC_092603.1:2742500-2757500 GCF_047663525.1 Anas platyrhynchos
AGACCTGGTGGCTCCACGAGGCGGGGAGGGGGAAGGGGGGGGGGTGGGGGGGGGGGGAGACAGCGGGGAGGAGGAGGGAGAAGTAGACCTGGTGGCTCCACGAGGAGGGAGGGGGCGGGGGGGGAGACAGCGGGGAGGAGGAGGGAGAAGTAGACCTGGTGGCTCCACGAGGAGGGAGGGGGCGGGGAGGACAGCGGGGAGGAGGAGGGAGAAGTAGACCTGGTGGCTCCACGAGGAGGGAGGGGGCGGGGGGAGAGAGGCTGCCAGGGTCCAGGCACTTTGCTGGTCATGCACGGAAAGTCCTGGTGGGCAAGGGGACACTCAAAGGTGCGAGGTTAGGGGGTGGTGTCCTGGTTTCAGTTAGCACAGAATTAATTTTCTTCCTAGTAGCTGGTGGAATGCTGTGTTTTGGCTTAGGATGAGAAGAGTGCTGATAACACCCCGATGCTTTAATTGTTGCAGAGCAGTGCTTATACCAAGCCAAGGACATCTCAGCCTTTTGCTCTGTCCTGCCAACGGGCAGGCTGGGGGTGCAGTAAGAGCTGGGAGGGGACAGACCCAGGACAGGTGACCCAAACTAGCCAAAGGGGTATTCCATACCATCTGACGTCATGCTAAACAATAGATAGGGGTGGCTAGCTGGGGGGAGGGGGCCGGACTGCTCGGGGTTAGGCTGGGCATCGGTCAGCGGGTGGTGAGCAATTGCATTGTGCATCACTTGTTTGTACATACTATTACTTTCGTATTATCACCATTGTATCATTATTATTATTATTGTTATTATTATTTTGTTATTATTATTTTCCTGTCTTATTAAACTGTCTTTATCTCAACTCACGGGCTTCACTCCCCATTTCTCTCCCCCGTCCCAGAGAGGGAGGGGGGAGGGTGAGCGAACGGCTGCGTGGTGTTTAGCTGCCGGCCGGGTTAAACCACGACAGGTGGGCAGAGAGAAGGGGCTTTTGTTGTGTCCACCTGACAATGATAGCAGGGGGCTATCATTTCATGCCAAAGTAAATGAAGCTTGCCTTCCAGACTTCTTACTCTCATCACTGGCCGCCCTCTAGCAGTGGCCGTGATGGCTAGACCGACGGCCGTGACGGCGGGGTAGACCTGATGGCTCCACGAGGCGGGAGGGGGCGGGGGGGGGGGGGGGGAGAGCGGGGAGGAGGAGGGAGAAGTAGACCTGGTGGCTCCACGAGGAGGGAGGGGGCGGGGGGAGACAGCGGGGAGGAGGAGGGAGAAGTAGACCTGGTGGCTCCACGAGGAGGGAGGGGGCGGGGGGAGCGGGGAGGAGGAGGGAGAAGTAGACCTGGTGGCTCCACGAGGAGGGAGGGGGCGGGGGGAGACAGCGGGGAGGAGGAGGGAGAAGTAGACCTGGTGGCTCCACGAGGAGGGAGGGGGCGGGGGGAGACAGCGGGGAGGAGGAGGGAGAAGTAGACCTGGTGGCTCCACGAGGAGGGAGGGGGAAGGGGGGGGGGTGGGGGGGGGGGAGACAGCGGGGAGGAGGAGGGAGAAGTAGACCTGGTGGCTCCACGAGGAGGGAGGGGGCGGGGGGAGAGAGCGGACCCCGGCTGCTTCGGGCCGCCGCTCGCTCTGACGTCAGAGGTTCTTCCTCGGCCGCGAGAGGCTCGCCACCTGTGCCACTCAGTGCGGCTGACTGCCTGGCCGCTTTGCTTTAGCTGCTTTGGAAAATAAATGCTGTTATCTTTATGTTTGTTATTAGTTTGTTCCGTTGCCTGTTTTCTGCTGTAGCTTTAGGAATCCTGTCATTCCTTACCGTCTTTCAAAACCTCCCCCCCCCCTCCACTCCTCAGCTCCCCCTCCTCCTCCCCCCCCTCCCCCCCCCGCCTCCTCAGGCAAATGGCAGTTGAGCTCAGGTGGCGGCTCCCCAGTCAGCAGGGGTACTGGAATAGACTTGGCTGGGTGGCCGACCCCCACACCCCCACCTGCCAGCTGCGAAGGGACGGTTGGCGGGCTGTGGGGAGGCCGAATGAGGTGACCCAGCGTTCCCGAGTGTGTAAACACATCAACAGAGCAAAAAAGCAAAGCAGAGTAGGAACAGCAAAGCAGAGCAAAGAAAAGGATTCGGTGCCGGGAATACAAACCAAAACCCCCCAAAAATAGGCAGTTCTAAGGAAAGCATGTCGAAGCAGGTGCAGGAAAAGCAAAGCGGGGAAGAGCAACGAAAAGTAAAGCAAGGAAAAGTAAAGCAAAGCAAAACGAACCAAAATCATTGGGAATCGTGTAATGTCACTTATCGTCCTAAAAAACCTCACCCAACCCCATCCCCAGACGAACAGCAGCAGCGGGACCCACCTGGCGGCTCGCCGAACAGCGGGGGATGAGGAATAGACCGTGCTGGGTGGGTGGCCAGGCTTCCTGTCCCCACCCTCCAGCTCCCAGGGGACAGTCGTCGGGCTGCGGGGAGGCCACGGTGTGCGCCTGAGGGTTTATGCCTTCATCAATACACCGATCGACTCATCGCCCAAATCGGTGCGACGGTCTGCAAAAGAAGCCTACCTAGCACGGCAAAGCAGAGCTGAGCAATGCAACGGAAAGCGGAGCGAGACAAAGTATAGCCCTGCCAGGGAAAAGAAAAAGGCAAAAGGAAAAGCAAAGCCAAGAAGGGCCGGGAAAAGCAAAACGAAGCAGGGCAAGAAAAACCAAAGCAGAAGAGGTCCAGGAAAAGAAAAGTGGTGTCACGAATACAAACTAAAGCAAAACAAAGCGAGGTAGGGCCAGCAAAAGCAAAACAAAGAAGGGTGAGGAAAAAAAAAAAAAAAAAAACTAAGCTAAGGATTTCCTGGGGGGTGGGGGAAAGAAAAGCGGTGTCCTGAATACAACGTAAAGCAAAACAAAGCAAGGCAGGGCCAGCAAAAGCAAAACAAAGAAAGGCGAGAAAAACCAAAGCAAAAGAGGTCCAGGAAAAGAAAAGCGGTGTCTTGAATACAACGTAAAGCAAAACAAAGCAAGGCAGGGCCAGCAAAAGCAAAACAAAGAAGGGCGAGAGAAACCAAAGCAAAGGAGGTCCAGGGAAAGAAAAACGGTGTCACGAATACAAAGTCAAGCAAAACGAAACAAAGCGAGGCCAGAAAAAGCAAAGCATGGTGAGGAACAGAAAAACCAAAGTAAAAGAGGGCCAGGAAAAGCGAAGCAGTGCCACGAATACAAAGCAAAGCAAAGCAACGCAGGGCCAGGGAAAGCAAAGCAAAGCAAAACGGTGCTGCCAAAACAAAATGCGTAGTTAACTTAGCGTCAGTCGAAATCGCTGGGTTATGGGGAGCTGGGCGTTTGAGAAGGCCAGGGTGTGGCAGCGGCCCCCGGTTGCCTCGGGCCGCCTCTCGCTCTGACATCAGAGGCTCCTGCTCGGCCGTGAACGGCTCCCCACCTGTGCCACTCAGTTTGGCTGGCTGCCTGGCTGGTTTGCTTTAGCTGCTTATCATTATATAAATTGTTATTGTCATTATTATTATTATTATTATTATTATATACTACTAAAAAGCTATTAGAAATAAAAGTATTAAATAGTAATAGAAATAAGTATCATTAAAACGTAATAAAAATAGTAGTAGTAGTAGTAATAATAATAGTATTTTCTCCATCTGTTTCCCCCTTTAGTTTTAGGAATCGAGTAGTTATTTATTGTTGTTCTCAACCCACACCCCTCCCCAGACGAATAGCAACAGAGCCCACCTGGTGGCTCTCCGGACAACGGTGGGCAACAAAATAGACCTGGCCCGGTAGCCAGATCCCTGTCCCTGCCCGCCAGCTCCGAGGGGACAGCTGTCGGGCTGCAGGCCGGCTAACTTTTCTATGTGTTCATAAACAAGTTTCATGAACTTGTTTATGCATTCATAAAGACGGCAAAGCTAAGGAAAGGAGCACGGGGAAAAACAAAGCGGTGCCAGGAAAGGGAAAGCCAAGGAAAGAAAGCAGTTTGAGTCAAAGCAAAGCACAGCAAGGCTAAGAAAGGTACAGAAGAGCAGAGAAGGTAAAGCAAAGCACTGACAGGAACACGAAGCAAAGAAATAAAAAATAAAGCATGACCGCACAAGTAAAAACGTAGCAGGCCCAGGAAAGAAAAAGCAAAGCAAAGCAAAGCAAAGCAAAGCAAAGCAAAGCAAAGTAGCACAAGGAAAAACACAGCATTTCCAGGAGAGAAAAAGCAAAGCAATCTGAGGTAAGAACAGCAGAGAAAAGGAGGTATGGAAAAGCAAAACTGTGCCAGGAAGAGCAAAGCAAAGCGGAGCAAGGCAGAACAAAGAGAAGCAAAGCGAACGTAGCGAGCTGGCGGCCAGCCCTCCTTTGGGTTCCAAGTGTCTGTGGGGGGGAGACCGGAGGGCCCTCATGTTGTGTGCAGGTGGCAGCCAGACTTGGACAGTGGCTGTACCCTGATCGCCCTCTCCCCAGCCTCCTTCACATCTCCTGGTCCACCGTGACGGTGGGCAAGAACCATGTCTTGCCTTAGCTAGTTTTATATATTTCTATGTATTTTGTTGTTGTTGTTGTTGTTGTTGTTGTTGTTCTTGTTGTTCTTGTTGTTGTTGTTGTTTGTTGTTGTTGAGGATTTCTTCCACCGTAGTTGTGGGAATCATGTAGTTACTTACTGTCGTTGAGAACCTCAGACACACAACGAGCAGTGGGGCCCACCTGGCAGCTCGCCGCATGGCTGGGGACAAAGAATGGACCATGTCGGCTGGCCAGGCCTGCTGCCCACACGTGCCAGTTCCGAGTGGACAGTCGCTGGACTGCGGGGAGGCCAAGTTCTGTTTCCGATGGTTTATGCGTTCATAAATTTACCAATCGACTCGGCAGCAAAATCAGTGAGACAGTCTCCAAAGGAAGCCTAGCACAGCACAGGAGAGGAAGGCAATGCGGATGAAAGCTGAGCAAGACAAGGAAAAGCCCTGCTAGGCATAGGGAAAAGCAGTGACCACCAGCGCCTGGAAAAGCAAAGCACGGCCTGTAAAAACACATCAGATAGGTCCAACATGAAAACAAATCATGCAAGGAACATGAAATAAATAAATTAATTAATAAATAAATTAATAAATAAATTAATTAATTAATTAAAAAAAAAGGAAAACGAATAAAAGATGAAAGGCAAAGCAAAGCAGAGCAAAGCAAAGCTAAACAAAGAAAAACATGGCCTGATAAAGCAAACGAAAGCAAGGCCAGGGAAGGCAAAGCAGAGCTAAGGAAAGTAGCAAAAGGGAAAGCAAAGCGTAAGCAGGAAAGACAAAGCAAACAAATGAAAGCAAAGCAGTTTGAGGCAAGGCAAAACACAGCATGGGTAGGAAAGGCCGAGCAGTGCCAGGTCTATAAACCAAAGCTAAACCAAGGAAAGCATGGCCTGATAAAGCAACCGGAAGCATGGCCAGGGAAGGGAAAGCTGAGCAAGTCAAAGCAGAGCAAAGGAAAGTAGCACAAGGAAATGCAAAGTATTTCCAGGAGAGAAAGAGCAAAACACTCTGAGGCAAAGCAGGGGCAAGAACAGCAGAGGAAAGGAGGGATGGGAAAGCAAAACTGTGCCAGGAAGAGCAAAGCAAAGCGGAGCAAGGCAAAACAAAGAGAAGCAAAGCAAACGTAGCGAGCTGGCGGCTAGCCCAGTAAAACCAGTGGGACTGTCTCCAAAAGAATCCTAGCACAGCACAGGACAGCAGAGCAATGCGGATAAAAGCTGAGCAAGGCAGAGTAAAACCCTGCTAAGAAAAAGACCTAGCGGCATAAAGAAAAGCAGTAACAACCAAGGTCTGGAAAAGCAAAGCACGGCCTGTAAAAACACATCAGATAGGTCCAAAATGAAACCAAAAGAATGCAATGAACATTTAAAGAAAAAAAAAAATAATAATAATAATTAAAAAAAAAATAGATGCAAAGCATGTCCAGAAAAGGCAAAACATAGCAAGGCAAAGCAGAGCAGAGAGAAGCTAAACAAAGGCAAGCATGGCCCCATAAAGCAAAACAAAGCAAGGTCGGGGAAGGCAAAGCAGAGCTAAGGAAAGTAGCACAATGAAAAATAAACCATAACGAGGGAAGAAAAAACAAAGCAGTCTGACGCAAATCCAAGCAAAGCCACGGCAAGAACAGCAGAGGAAAGGAGGGATGGGAAAGCAAAACTGTGCCAGGAAGAGCAAAGCAAAGCGGAGCAAGGACAAAACAAAGAGAAGCAAAGCGAACGTAGCGAGCTGGCGGCCAGCCCTCCTTTGGGTTCCAAGTGTCTGTGGGGGGGAGACCGGAGGGCTCCATGTTGTGTACAGGTGGCAGCCAGACTTGGACAGTGGCTGTACCCTGATCGCCCGCTCCTCAGCCTTCTTCACAGCTCCTAGTCCACTGTGACACCCGGCAAGGGCCATGTCTTGCTTTAGCTGGTTTTATATCTATATACATTTTTTTGTTGTTTGTTGTGGATTTCTACCACCGTAGTTGTGGGAATCACGTAGTTACTTATTCTCGTTGAAATTCTCACTGAACACTATCACCACACGAGTAGCAGTTAGGGGTCCCCTGACGGCTCGCCGCATGGCTGGGGACACAGAATGGAGCATGTCGGCTGGCCAGGCCTGCTGCACCCAGCCTCCAGTTCCGAGGGGACAGTCGCTGGACTGCGGGGAGGCCAAGTTCTGTGTCTGATGGTTTATGCGTTCATAAATTTACCAATCGACTCGGCAGCAAAATCAGTGAGACAGTCCCCAAAGGAAGCCTAGCACAGCACAGGAGAGCAGAGCAATGCGGATGAAAGCTGAGCAAGACAAAGCAAAGCCCTGCTAGGGAAAAGACCTAGCGGCATAGGGAAAAGCAATGACATCCAGCGCCTGGAAAAGCAAAGCACGGCCAGAGAAAACACAAGAAAAAGATATAAAAGGAAAACAGAAAGCATGGAATTGAACATCAGATAAAAAAAAAAAAAAAAAAATGCAAAGCATGACCAGGAAAGGCATAGCAAAGCAGAACAAAGTAGAGGAAAGCAAAGCTAAACAAAGGAAAGCATGGCCCTATTGAAAAAAAAAAAAAAAAAAAAAAAGCAAGGCCAGGGAGGGCAAAGCTGAGCAAAGGAAAGTAGCACCAGGAAAAGCAAAGCATAACCAGGAAAGAGAAAGAAGTGAAAATAAATAAATAAATAAATAAATAACGAACAAAAACAAACAAACAAACAAAACAAAAAAAACAGCAATAAAAACCACAACAAAGCGAAAAAGTTGGAGGTAAGGCAAATCAGAGCTGGGTTAAGAGAAGCTAAGCAGAGCAGAGAAGGAAAAGCAAAGCAATGCCAGGAATACAAAGCAAGGCAAAGCAAAGCATGGCCAGGCAAGGCAAAGCAGAACAAAAGAAAGTAGCAAAAGGAACAGCAAAGCAGTGCCAGGAACACAAAGTAAAGCAAAACAAAGGCAAGCATGGCCTGAAAATAGAAGTGAGAGCAGGAGCAGGTGAGGCAAAAGAGAGCAAGGCAAAGGTAAAAAAAGGAAAGCATGGCCCCATAAAGCAAAACAAAGCACGGCCAGGGAAGGCAAAGCTGAGCAAAGGAAAGTAGCACCAGGAAAAGCAAAGCATAACCAGGGAAGACAAAGCAAACAAAGCAAAGCAAAGCAGTTTGAGGCAAGGCAAAGCACAGCATGGGTAGGAAAGGCAGAGCAGTGCCAGGTCTATAACCCAAAGCTAAACCAAGGAAAGCAAGGCCAGGGAAGGCAAAGCAAAGCTAAGGAAAGTAGCAAAAGGGAAAGCAAAGCGTAAGCAGGAAAGACAAAGCAAACAAATGAAAGCAAAGCAGTTTGAGGCAAGGCAAAGCACAGCATGGGTAGGAAAGGCCGAGCAGTGCCAGGTCTATAAACCAAAGCTAAACCAAGGAAAGCATGGCCTGATAAAGCAACCGGAAGCATGGCCAGGGAAGGGAAAGCTGAGCAAGTCAAAGCAGAGCAAAGGAAAGTAGCACAAGGAAATGCAAAGTATTTCCAGGAGAGAAAGAGCAAAACACTCTGAGGCAAAGCAGGGGCAAGAACAGCAGAGGAAAGGAGGGATGGGAAAGCAAAACTGTGCCAGGAAGAGCAAAGCAAAGCGGAGCAAGGCAAAACAAAGAGAAGCAAAGCGAACGTAGCGAGCTGGCGGCCAGCACTCCTTTGGGTTCCAAGTGTCTGTGGGGGGCAGACCGGAGGGCCCTCATGTTGTGTGCAGGTGGCAGCCAGACTTGGACAGTGGCTGTACCCTGATCGCCCTCTCCCCAGCCTCCTTCACATCTCCTGGTGCACCGTGACGGTGGGCAAGAACCATGTCTTGCCTTAGCTGGTTTTATATATCTCTATCTATTTTGTTGTTGTTGTTGTTGTTGTTGTGGATTTCTTCCACCGTAGTTGTGGGAATCATGTCGTTACTTACTGTCTTTAAGAACCTCAGACACACAACGAGCAGTGGGGCCCACCTGGCAGCTCGCCGCATGGCTGGGGACAAAGAATGGACCATGTCGGCTGGCCAGGCCTGCTGCCCACACGCGCCAGTTCTGAGGGGACAGTGGCTGGGCTGCGGGGAGGCCAAGTTCTGTTTCTGACGGTTTATGCGTTCATAAATTTACCAATCGACTCAGCAGCAAAATCAGCGAGACAGTCCCCAAAGGAAGCCTAGCACAGCACAGGAGAGCAGAGCAATGCGGATGAAAGCTGAGCAAGACAAAGCAGAGCCCTGCTAGGGAAAAGACCTAGCGGCATAGGTGTAGTGGGTTTACATGGCAAGGTTTTGGTAGCAGGGGGCCATAGGGGTGGTTTCTGTGAGAAAGATCTAGAAGCCGCCCCATATTTGGGAAGGGCCCCATTGTTTTCCAGATCTGAGCCAATAAGCGATGTTGTTTTGCGCCTCTGTGAGATCATATTTAAGACAGGGAAAAATTGCTGCGCCACAGCAGCCGGGAGAGTCAAGGGAGTGAGAAACAGCCTTGCAGGTGCCAAGGTCAGTGTAGAAGGAGGGGGAGAGGTGCTCCAGGCGCCGGAGCAGAAGTCCCCTGCGGCCTGTGGTGAGGACCGTGGTGAAGCAGGATGTCCCCCTGCAGCCCATGGAGTACCACGGTGGAGCAGGGTTCCAACGCTGCAGCCCGTGGAGGAGACCACGGTGGAGCAGGTGGCCCTGCACCGATGGAGGCTGCCGCCTGTGGAAGACCCCTGCCGGAGCAGATTCCGGGCCGGACCTGTAGCCCGTGGAGAGGAGACCACGCAGGAGCAGGTGATCTGGCAGGAGCTGCTGCCCGTAGGGGAGCCGGGTTGGAGCAGTTTTCTCCTGAGGGATGGACCCCGTGGTACGGACCCATATCTGGAGCAGTTCTGGAAGAGCTGCTGCCTGTGGGAAGCCCACGCCGGATCAGTTCGTCAAGGACTGCATCCCGTGGGTGGGACCCCACAGCACAGGGGACGAGAGTGACCAAGAAGGAGCGGCAGAGAAGAAGTGCTGTAGACTGACCATAACCCCCATTCCCCCGTTCCCCTGCGCCGCTCGGGGGGAGGAGGTGGAAGAGGGTGGATGGGGGGGGAGGTGCTTTTGGTTTCTTTCCTTTGTTTCTCACTTCTCTAGCTTGTTAGTAATGAGCAATAAATCTTACTATCTGTCTTCTTATGCTGAGTCTGTTTTGCCCGTTACACTAATTATTGCGTGATTTTCTCGTCCTTATCCCAATCCTTGAGCCCCTTTCACAGATTTTCTCCCCATTCCTCTTTGAGGAGGGGGAGTGAGAGAGCGGCTGTGGTGGAGCTCGGCTGCCCACTCGAGCGGAACCACGACAATAGGGAAAAGCAATGACATCCAGCGCCTGGAAAAGCAAAGCACGGCCAGAGAAAACACAAGAAAAAGACATAAAAGGAAAACAGAAAGCATGGAATTGAACATCAAATAAAAATAAAAAAAAAATGCAAAGCATGACCAGGAAAGGCATAGCAAAGCAGAACAAAGTAGAGGAAAGCAAAGCTAAACAAAGGAAAGCATGGACCTATAAAAAAAAAAAAAAAAAAAAAAAAAAAAAAGCAAGGCCAGGGAGGGCAAAGCTCAGCAAAGGAAAGTAGCACCAGGAAAAGCAAAGCATAACCAGGAAAGAGAAAGAAGTGAAAATAAATAAATAAATAAATAAATAACGAACAAAAACAAACAAACAAACAAAACAAAAAAAACAGCAATAAAAACCACAACAAAGTGAAAAAGTTGGAGGTAAGGCAAATCAGAGCTGGGTTAAGAGAAGCTAAGCAGAGCAGAGAAGGAAAAGCAAAGCAATGCCAGGAATACAAAGCAAGGCAAAGCAAAGCATGGCCAGGCAAGGCAAAGCAGAACAAAAGAAAGTAGCAAAAGGAACAGCAAAGCAGTGCCAGGAATACAAAGTAAAGCAAAACAAAGGCAAGCATGGCCTGAAAATAGAAGTGAGAGCAGGAGCAGGTGAGGCAAAAGAGAGCAAGGCAAAGGTAAAAAAAGGAAAGCATGGCCCCATAAAGCAAAACAAAGCACGGCCAGGGAAGGCAAAGCTGAGCAAGTCAAAGCAGAGCAAAGGAATGTAGCACAAGGAAAAGCAAAACATTTTCAGGAAAGAAAAAGCAAAGCAATCTGAGGCAAAGCCGGGGCAAGAACAGCAGAGGAAAGGAGGTATGGGAAAGCAAAACTGTGCCAGGAAGAGCAAAGCAAAGCAGAGCAAGGCAATACAAAGAGAAGCAAAGCGAACGTAGCGAGCTGGCGGCCAGCCCTCCTTTGGATTCCAGGTGGCTGTGGGGGGGAGACCGGAGGGCCTCCATTTTGTGTACAGGTGGCAGCCAGACTTGGACAGTGGCTGTACCCTGATCGCCCTCTCCCCAGCCTCCTTCACAGCTCCTAGTCCACCGTGACGTTTTATATATCTCTATCTGTTTTGTTGTTGTTGTTGTTGTTGTTGTTGTTGTTGTTGTTGTTGTTGTTGTTGTTGTTGTTGTGGATTTCTTCCACCGTAGTTGTGGGAATCATGTAGTTACTTACTGTCGTCGAGAACCTCAGACACACAACTAGCAGTGGGGCCCACCTGGCAGCTCGCCGCATGGCTGGGGACAAAGAATGGACCATGTCGGCTGGCCAGGCCTGCTGCCCACACGTGCCAGTTCCGAGTGGACAGTCACTGGACTGCGGGGAGGCCAAGTTCTGTTTCCGATGGTTTATGTGTTCATAAATTTACCAACCGACTCGGCAGCAAAATCAGTGAGACAGTCTCCAAAGGAAGCCTAGCACAGCACAGGAGAGGAAGGCAATGCGGATGAAAGCTGAGCAAGAAAATGAAAAGCCCTGCTAGGCATAGGGAAAAACAGTGACCACCAGTGCCTGGAAAAGCAAAGCACGGCCTGTAAAAACACATCAGATAGGTCCAAAACGAAAACAAATCATGCAAGGAACATGAAATAAATAAATAAATAATTTCTTTATTTAAGTAATTAATTAAAAAAAAAGAAAAACGAATAAAAGATGAAAGGCAAAGCAAAGCAGAACAAAGCAAAGCTAAACAAAGGAAAACATGGCCTGATAAAGCAAACGAAAGGAAGGCCAGGGAAGGCAAAGCAGAGCTAAGGAAAGTAGCACCAGGTAAAGCAAAGCAGTGCCAGGAAAGAGAAAGAAGTGAAAATAAATAAAAAAAAAAAGAAAAAATGAACAAACAAGCAAACAAACAAAAAAACACCTTTAAAATAAACACAACAAAGCGAAAAAGTTGGAGGTGAGGCAAATCAGAGCTGGGTTAAGAGAAGCTAAGCAGAGCAGAGAAGGAAAAGCAAAGCAATGCCAGGAATACAAAGCAAGGCAAAGGAAAGCATGGCCAGGCAAGGCAAAGCAGAACAAAAGAAAGTAGCAAAAGGAACAGCAAAGCAGTGCCAGGAATACAAAGTAAAGCAAAACAAAGGCAAGCATGGCCTGAAAATGGAAAGGAGAGCAGGAGCAGGTGAGGCAAAAGAGAGCAAGGCAAAGGTAAAAAAAGGAAAGCATGGCCCCATAAAGCAAAACAAAGCACGGCCAGGGAAGGCAAAGCTGAGCAAAGGAAAGTAGCACCAGGAAAAGCAAAGCAGTGCCAGGAAAGAGAAAGAAGTGGAAATAAATAAATAAATAAATAATGAACAAAAAAAAAAAAAAAAAAAAAAAAAAAACAGAAATATAAACCACAACAAAGCGAAAAAGTTCGAGGTAAGGCAAATCAGAGCTGGGTTAAGAGAAGCTAAGCAGAGCAGAGAAGGAAAAGCAAAGCAATGCCAGAAATATAAAGCAAAGCAAAGCAAAACAAAGGTAAGCATGTCCTGAAAATAGAAGTGAGAGCAGGAGCAGGTGAGGCAAAAGAGAGCAAGGCAAAGGTAAAAAAAGGAAAGCATGGCCCCATAAAGCAAAACAAAGCACGGCCAGGGAAGGCAAAGCTGAGCAAAGGAAAGTAGCACCAGGAAAAGCAAAGCATAACCAGGGAAGACAAAGCAAACAAAGCAAAGCAAAGCAGTTTGAGGCAAGGCAAAGCACAGCAGGGGTAGGAAAAGGAAAGCAGTGCCAGGTCTATAACCCAAAGCTAAACCAAGGAAAGCATGGCCAGGGAAGGGAAAGCCGAGCAAGTCAAAGCAGAGCAAGGGAACGTAGCACAAGGAAAAGCAAAGCATTTTCAGGAAAGAAAAAGCAAAGCAATCTGAGGCAAAGCCTGGGCAAGAACAGCAGAGGAAAGGAGGTATGGGAAAGCAAAACTGTGCCAGGAAGAGCAAAGCAAAGCGGAGCAAGGCAAAACAAAGGGAAGCAAAGCGAACGTAGCGAGCTGGCGGCCAGCCCTCCTTTGGGTTCCAAGTGTCTGTGGGGGGCAGACCGGAGGGCCCTCATGTTGTGTGCAGGTGGCAGCCAGACTTGGACAGTGGCTGTACCCTGATCGCCCTCTCCCCAGCCTCCTTCACATCTCCTGGTGCACCGTGACGGTGGGCAAGAACCATGTCTTGCCTTAGCTGGTTGTTGTTGTTGTTGTTGTGGATTTCTTCCACCGTAGTTGTGGGAATCATGTCGTTACTTACTGTCTTTAAGAACCTCAGACACACAACGAGCAGTGGGACCCACCTGGCAGCTCGCCGCATGGCTGGGGACAAAGAATGGACCATGTCGGCTGGCCAGGCCTGCTGCCCACACGCGCCAGTTCTGAGGGGACAGTGGCTGGGCTGCGGGGAGGCCAAGTTCTGTGTCTGACGGTTTATGCGTTCATAAATTTACCAATCGACTCAGCAGCAAAATCATCGAGACAGTCTCCAAAGGAAGCCTAGCACAGCACAGGAGAGCAGAGCAATGCGGATGAAAGCTGAGCAAGACAAAGCAGAGCCCTGCTAGGGAAACGACGGCGGGGTTGGTTCCCGGCCGGCAGGTGTTCCCCGGCTCGGGGGGGCCGCGGGCGCCTTGTACAAGTGCTGCGGACAGCAGCCGCCAGGTCTACCCGGCCGCGGTCGCCATGTTTGTTTTGCCGGTTGGCGACCTGTAGGGGTCGCTGCAGGTCCGACCGCGAGAACGGCGTTGGGGTCTGCCCGGCAGCGACGGGAGCGCGCGCGCGCGCGCGTTTGCGAAGGCGCGCGCCCGTCGGTGGGTCGAGCGGTTCCCGAGCGGTTCCGATGGCGCGGAAAGCGTCGGAAATTCCCGGAAAGGTCCGAAAAAGGCCGAAAAGGTCCGAAAAGTGCCGGAAGGGCCCGCTCGAAAAGCGAAGGAAGGCGGGCCGGCGGTGTTGGTTCCCGGCCGGCGGGTCTCCCCGTGTCCTCCTGAGGTTGCCAGGTCTACCCGCGCGAAGGAGTTTGCCGACGATCGGGCAGAGGGAACGGCGGCCAGGTCTACCGCGTCTCCGACGGGACTTAGGGGCCCGCCGTGGGGCTGGAGGTAGACTAGCAGCTCGTGCCACGGCTCGGAAGGTGTGGTAGGCGTCGCTGTTTCTCTGTGCCTCCAGTTAGGTCGAGGTAAAAGTCGGTTGCGCTCGGGTGCCTCGCCGCGGTAGCCTGGAAAAGGACGTGCGTCGTTTCTGAGGCAAGGACTTTTCTGTCCGTCTATAGGAGAGAGTGAGGACTCTGCTCCGCCAGCGGTGCCGAGCGAGCGCTTGGGGCTTGGAGAGGCGGCGCGCGAGCGAGAAGGGGGCGCGCGGCGTCGGTGGTGGCGTCGGCTCGGGCGTGGGTTGTGTGGAGCGGTAGCCGCCAGCTGTTTGCCGACCCAGCTACCCCGCCGGCGAGCGAGAAGCGGTCTCGCGCGTGCGAGTCGCCGGAGAAGCAGCAACGAGCCGCGAGCTCAGAGCTGTGGAGAGAGAGAGAGAGAGCGGCCAGAAGCCGGCGGGCGGTCCGCCGGCGCCCGAACGCGTCTGTCCGGGGGCGTCCCCGGCTGCTTGTGTGGGTCCCGGAGGCTCGGAAAGCGAAAGAGGGGGGACCCCGCGGATTGTCACGGCCGAGGCGGCGGCGCCTCCGGCTCCCGACGATGCACCTCACGTCACCCGCACGCAGGCGCCCGTCGAGGCGTTCCTCGGGCACGTCGGAGAGGCTTCCCGGCGGGTCGGTTCCTGTCAGGGCCGATGTTCAGGTCGGCGCGAGCACCTCTCGCGGACGTTGCTCCAGCACACCCGCACGCACGCACGCGACGCTGTTCGCTGCTTTTTTTTTTTTTTTTTTTTTTTTTTTTCCCCGATCGATGAGGCCACTCGGGTCGCGTCGGACAGGGCCCCCGGCGGGCCGGCTCTTCCGCGCTCCCCTGTCCCGGGGGAGCCGCGGCGGTGTCCGGTGTTCAGGCACGGGCGGTCTCCTGTCCAGCTCGCTTCCCGTCGCAGGTGAGGCGCTGCCTCGCTCGGGGCGAGAGCGGCGGCGGCGGTTAGGGCGCGTGCCCTGGTCGCTGGTCGGCGCTCCGGCCGTCGTTCTCGTCGCCGAACGAAGGGGCTTTTCCGGCCGAAGCCGGCTGTGTGACGGCCGAGCGGCCCCGCGAGCCGCAGGGGTCCGTGAGCGTTGCGCGAGGCGCTGGTGCCGGCCTCGGTCCGGGGCCCGGCGGGTGCCGGCCGCG
>NC_092603.1:2770000-2785000 GCF_047663525.1 Anas platyrhynchos
GTGAGCAATTGCATTGTGCATCACTTGTTTGTACATACTATTACTTTCGTATTATCACCATTGTATCATTATTATTATTATTGTTATTATTATTTTGTTATTATTATTTTCCTGTCTTATTAAACTGTCTTTATCTCAACTCACGGGCTTCACTCCCCATTTCTCTCCCCCGTCCCAGAGAGGGAGGGGGGAGGGTGAGCGAACGGCTGCGTGGTGTTTAGCTGCCGGCCGGGTTAAACCACGACAGGTGGGCAGAGAGAAGGGGCTTTTGTTGTGTCCACCTGACAATGATAGCAGGGGGCTATCATTTCATGCCAAAGTAAATGAAGCTTGCCTTCCAGACTTCTTACTCTCATCACTGGCCGCCCTCTAGCAGTGGCCGTGATGGCTAGACCGACGGCCGTGACGGCGGGGTAGACCTGATGGCTCCACGAGGCGGGAGGGGGCGGGGGGGGGGGGGGGGGGAGAGCGGGGAGGAGGAGGGAGAAGTAGACCTGGTGGCTCCACGAGGAGGGAGGGGGCGGGGGGAGACAGCGGGGAGGAGGAGGGAGAAGTAGACCTGGTGGCTCCACGAGGAGGGAGGGGGCGGGGGGAGCGGGGAGGAGGAGGGAGAAGTAGACCTGGTGGCTCCACGAGGAGGGAGGGGGCGGGGGGAGACAGCGGGGAGGAGGAGGGAGAAGTAGACCTGGTGGCTCCACGAGGAGGGAGGGGGCGGGGGGAGACAGCGGGGAGGAGGAGGGAGAAGTAGACCTGGTGGCTCCACGAGGAGGGAGGGGGAAGGGGGGGGGGTGGGGGGGGGGGAGACAGCGGGGAGGAGGAGGGAGAAGTAGACCTGGTGGCTCCACGAGGAGGGAGGGGGCGGGGGGAGAGAGCGGACCCCGGCTGCTTCGGGCCGCCGCTCGCTCTGACGTCAGAGGTTCTTCCTCGGCCGCGAGAGGCTCGCCACCTGTGCCACTCAGTGCGGCTGACTGCCTGGCCGCTTTGCTTTAGCTGCTTTGGAAAATAAATGCTGTTATCTTTATGTTTGTTATTAGTTTGTTCCGTTGCCTGTTTTCTGCTGTAGCTTTAGGAATCCTGTCATTCCTTACCGTCTTTCAAAACCTCCCCCCCCCCTCCACTCCTCAGCTCCCCCTCCTCCTCCCCCCCCTCCCCCCCCCGCCTCCTCAGGCAAATGGCAGTTGAGCTCAGGTGGCGGCTCCCCAGTCAGCAGGGGTACTGGAATAGACTTGGCTGGGTGGCCGACCCCCACACCCCCACCTGCCAGCTGCGAAGGGACGGTTGGCGGGCTGTGGGGAGGCCGAATGAGGTGACCCAGCGTTCCCGAGTGTGTAAACACATCAACAGAGCAAAAAAGCAAAGCAGAGTAGGAACAGCAAAGCAGAGCAAAGAAAAGGATTCGGTGCCGGGAATACAAACCAAAACCCCCCAAAAATAGGCAGTTCTAAGGAAAGCATGTCGAAGCAGGTGCAGGAAAAGCAAAGCGGGGAAGAGCAACGAAAAGTAAAGCAAGGAAAAGTAAAGCAAAGCAAAACGAACCAAAATCATTGGGAATCGTGTAATGTCACTTATCGTCCTAAAAAACCTCACCCAACCCCATCCCCAGACGAACAGCAGCAGCGGGACCCACCTGGCGGCTCGCCGAACAGCGGGGGATGAGGAATAGACCGTGCTGGGTGGGTGGCCAGGCTTCCTGTCCCCACCCTCCAGCTCCCAGGGGACAGTCGTCGGGCTGCGGGGAGGCCACGGTGTGCGCCTGAGGGTTTATGCCTTCATCAATACACCGATCGACTCATCGCCCAAATCGGTGCGACGGTCTGCAAAAGAAGCCTACCTAGCACGGCAAAGCAGAGCTGAGCAATGCAACGGAAAGCGGAGCGAGACAAAGCATAGCCCTGCCAGGGAAAAGAAAAAGGCAAAAGGAAAAGCAAAGCCAAGAAGGGCCGGGAAAAGCAAAACGAAGCAGGGCAAGAAAAACCAAAGCAGAAGAGGTCCAGGAAAAGAAAAGTGGTGTCACGAATACAAACTAAAGCAAAACAAAGCGAGGTAGGGCCAGCAAAAGCAAAACAAAGAAGGGTGAGGAAAAAAAAAAAAAAAAAAAACTAAGCTAAGGATTTCCTGGGGGGTGGGGGAAAGAAAAGCGGTGTCCTGAATACAACGTAAAGCAAAACAAAGCAAGGCAGGGCCAGCAAAAGCAAAACAAAGAAAGGCGAGAAAAACCAAAGCAAAAGAGGTCCAGGAAAAGAAAAGCGGTGTCTTGAATACAACGTAAAGCAAAACAAAGCAAGGCAGGGCCAGCAAAAGCAAAACAAAGAAGGGCGAGAGAAACCAAAGCAAAGGAGGTCCAGGGAAAGAAAAACGGTGTCACGAATACAAAGTCAAGCAAAACGAAACAAAGCGAGGCCAGAAAAAGCAAAGCATGGTGAGGAACAGAAAAACCAAAGTAAAAGAGGGCCAGGAAAAGCGAAGCAGTGCCACGAATACAAAGCAAAGCAAAGCAACGCAGGGCCAGGGAAAGCAAAGCAAAGCAAAACGGTGCTGCCAAAACAAAATGCGTAGTTAACTTAGCGTCAGTCGAAATCGCTGGGTTATGGGGAGCTGGGCGTTTGAGAAGGCCAGGGTGTGGCAGCGGCCCCCGGTTGCCTCGGGCCGCCTCTCGCTCTGACATCAGAGGCTCCTGCTCGGCCGTGAACGGCTCCCCACCTGTGCCACTCAGTTTGGCTGGCTGCCTGGCTGGTTTGCTTTAGCTGCTTATCATTATATAAATTGTTATTGTCATTATTATTATTATTATTATTATTATATACTACTAAAAAGCTATTAGAAATAAAAGTATTAAATAGTAATAGAAATAAGTATCATTAAAACGTAATAAAAATAGTAGTAGTAGTAGTAATAATAATAGTATTTTCTCCATCTGTTTCCCCCTTTAGTTTTAGGAATCGAGTAGTTATTTATTGTTGTTCTCAACCCACACCCCTCCCCAGACGAATAGCAACAGAGCCCACCTGGTGGCTCTCCGGACAACGGTGGGCAACAAAATAGACCTGGCCCGGTAGCCAGATCCCTGTCCCTGCCCGCCAGCTCCGAGGGGACAGCTGTCGGGCTGCAGGCCGGCTAACTTTTCTATGTGTTCATAAACAAGTTTCATGAACTTGTTTATGCATTCATAAAGACGGCAAAGCTAAGGAAAGGAGCACGGGGAAAAACAAAGCGGTGCCAGGAAAGGGAAAGCCAAGGAAAGAAAGCAGTTTGAGTCAAAGCAAAGCACAGCAAGGCTAAGAAAGGTACAGAAGAGCAGAGAAGGTAAAGCAAAGCACTGACAGGAACACGAAGCAAAGAAATAAAAAATAAAGCATGACCGCACAAGTAAAAACGTAGCAGGCCCAGGAAAGAAAAAGCAAAGCAAAGCAAAGCAAAGCAAAGCAAAGCAAAGCAAAGTAGCACAAGGAAAAACACAGCATTTCCAGGAGAGAAAAAGCAAAGCAATCTGAGGTAAGAACAGCAGAGAAAAGGAGGTATGGAAAAGCAAAACTGTGCCAGGAAGAGCAAAGCAAAGCGGAGCAAGGCAGAACAAAGAGAAGCAAAGCGAACGTAGCGAGCTGGCGGCCAGCCCTCCTTTGGGTTCCAAGTGTCTGTGGGGGGGAGACCGGAGGGCCCTCATGTTGTGTACAGGTGGCAGCCAGACTTGGACAGTGGCTGTACCCTGATCGCCCTCTCCCCAGCCTCCTTCACATCTCCTGGTCCACCGTGACGGTGGGCAAGAACCATGTCTTGCCTTAGCTAGTTTTATATATTTCTATGTATTTTGTTGTTGTTGTTGTTGTTGTTGTTGTTGTTCTTGTTGTTCTTGTTGTTGTTGTTGTTTGTTGTTGTTGAGGATTTCTTCCACCGTAGTTGTGGGAATCATGTAGTTACTTACTGTCGTTGAGAACCTCAGACACACAACGAGCAGTGGGGCCCACCTGGCAGCTCGCCGCATGGCTGGGGACAAAGAATGGACCATGTCGGCTGGCCAGGCCTGCTGCCCACACGTGCCAGTTCCGAGTGGACAGTCGCTGGACTGCGGGGAGGCCAAGTTCTGTTTCCGATGGTTTATGCGTTCATAAATTTACCAATCGACTCGGCAGCAAAATCAGTGAGACAGTCTCCAAAGGAAGCCTAGCACAGCACAGGAGAGGAAGGCAATGCGGATGAAAGCTGAGCAAGACAAGGAAAAGCCCTGCTAGGCATAGGGAAAAGCAGTGACCACCAGCGCCTGGAAAAGCAAAGCACGGCCTGTAAAAACACATCAGATAGGTCCAACATGAAAACAAATCATGCAAGGAACATGAAATAAATAAATTAATTAATAAATAAATTAATAAATAAATTAATTAATTAATTAAAAAAAAAGGAAAACGAATAAAAGATGAAAGGCAAAGCAAAGCAGAGCAAAGCAAAGCTAAACAAAGAAAAACATGGCCTGATAAAGCAAACGAAAGCAAGGCCAGGGAAGGCAAAGCAGAGCTAAGGAAAGTAGCAAAAGGGAAAGCAAAGCGTAAGCAGGAAAGACAAAGCAAACAAATGAAAGCAAAGCAGTTTGAGGCAAGGCAAAACACAGCATGGGTAGGAAAGGCCGAGCAGTGCCAGGTCTATAAACCAAAGCTAAACCAAGGAAAGCATGGCCTGATAAAGCAACCGGAAGCATGGCCAGGGAAGGGAAAGCTGAGCAAGTCAAAGCAGAGCAAAGGAAAGTAGCACAAGGAAATGCAAAGTATTTCCAGGAGAGAAAGAGCAAAACACTCTGAGGCAAAGCAGGGGCAAGAACAGCAGAGGAAAGGAGGGATGGGAAAGCAAAACTGTGCCAGGAAGAGCAAAGCAAAGCGGAGCAAGGCAAAACAAAGAGAAGCAAAGCAAACGTAGCGAGCTGGCGGCTAGCCCAGTAAAACCAGTGGGACTGTCTCCAAAAGAATCCTAGCACAGCACAGGACAGCAGAGCAATGCGGATAAAAGCTGAGCAAGGCAGAGTAAAACCCTGCTAAGAAAAAGACCTAGCGGCATAAAGAAAAGCAGTAACAACCAAGGTCTGGAAAAGCAAAGCACGGCCTGTAAAAACACATCAGATAGGTCCAAAATGAAACCAAAAGAATGCAATGAACATTTAAAGAAAAAAAAAAATAATAATAATAATTAAAAAAAAAATAGATGCAAAGCATGTCCAGAAAAGGCAAAACATAGCAAGGCAAAGCAGAGCAGAGAGAAGCTAAACAAAGGCAAGCATGGCCCCATAAAGCAAAACAAAGCAAGGTCGGGGAAGGCAAAGCAGAGCTAAGGAAAGTAGCACAATGAAAAATAAACCATAACGAGGGAAGAAAAAACAAAGCAGTCTGACGCAAATCCAAGCAAAGCCACGGCAAGAACAGCAGAGGAAAGGAGGGATGGGAAAGCAAAACTGTGCCAGGAAGAGCAAAGCAAAGCGGAGCAAGGACAAAACAAAGAGAAGCAAAGCGAACGTAGCGAGCTGGCGGCCAGCCCTCCTTTGGGTTCCAAGTGTCTGTGGGGGGGAGACCGGAGGGCTCCATGTTGTGTACAGGTGGCAGCCAGACTTGGACAGTGGCTGTACCCTGATCGCCCGCTCCTCAGCCTTCTTCACAGCTCCTAGTCCACTGTGACACCCGGCAAGGGCCATGTCTTGCTTTAGCTGGTTTTATATCTATATACATTTTTTTGTTGTTTGTTGTGGATTTCTACCACCGTAGTTGTGGGAATCACGTAGTTACTTATTCTCGTTGAAATTCTCACTGAACACTATCACCACACGAGTAGCAGTTAGGGGTCCCCTGACGGCTCGCCGCATGGCTGGGGACACAGAATGGAGCATGTCGGCTGGCCAGGCCTGCTGCACCCAGCCTCCAGTTCCGAGGGGACAGTCGCTGGACTGCGGGGAGGCCAAGTTCTGTGTCTGATGGTTTATGCGTTCATAAATTTACCAATCGACTCGGCAGCAAAATCAGTGAGACAGTCCCCAAAGGAAGCCTAGCACAGCACAGGAGAGCAGAGCAATGCGGATGAAAGCTGAGCAAGACAAAGCAAAGCCCTGCTAGGGAAAAGACCTAGCGGCATAGGGAAAAGCAATGACATCCAGCGCCTGGAAAAGCAAAGCACGGCCAGAGAAAACACAAGAAAAAGATATAAAAGGAAAACAGAAAGCATGGAATTGAACATCAGATAAAAAAAAAAAAAAAAAAATGCAAAGCATGACCAGGAAAGGCATAGCAAAGCAGAACAAAGTAGAGGAAAGCAAAGCTAAACAAAGGAAAGCATGGCCCTATTGAAAAAAAAAAAAAAAAAAAAAAAGCAAGGCCAGGGAGGGCAAAGCTGAGCAAAGGAAAGTAGCACCAGGAAAAGCAAAGCATAACCAGGAAAGAGAAAGAAGTGAAAATAAATAAATAAATAAATAAATAACGAACAAAAACAAACAAACAAACAAAACAAAAAAAACAGCAATAAAAACCACAACAAAGCGAAAAAGTTGGAGGTAAGGCAAATCAGAGCTGGGTTAAGAGAAGCTAAGCAGAGCAGAGAAGGAAAAGCAAAGCAATGCCAGGAATACAAAGCAAGGCAAAGCAAAGCATGGCCAGGCAAGGCAAAGCAGAACAAAAGAAAGTAGCAAAAGGAACAGCAAAGCAGTGCCAGGAACACAAAGTAAAGCAAAACAAAGGCAAGCATGGCCTGAAAATAGAAGTGAGAGCAGGAGCAGGTGAGGCAAAAGAGAGCAAGGCAAAGGTAAAAAAAGGAAAGCATGGCCCCATAAAGCAAAACAAAGCACGGCCAGGGAAGGCAAAGCTGAGCAAAGGAAAGTAGCACCAGGAAAAGCAAAGCATAACCAGGGAAGACAAAGCAAACAAAGCAAAGCAAAGCAGTTTGAGGCAAGGCAAAGCACAGCATGGGTAGGAAAGGCAGAGCAGTGCCAGGTCTATAACCCAAAGCTAAACCAAGGAAAGCAAGGCCAGGGAAGGCAAAGCAAAGCTAAGGAAAGTAGCAAAAGGGAAAGCAAAGCGTAAGCAGGAAAGACAAAGCAAACAAATGAAAGCAAAGCAGTTTGAGGCAAGGCAAAGCACAGCATGGGTAGGAAAGGCCGAGCAGTGCCAGGTCTATAAACCAAAGCTAAACCAAGGAAAGCATGGCCTGATAAAGCAACCGGAAGCATGGCCAGGGAAGGGAAAGCTGAGCAAGTCAAAGCAGAGCAAAGGAAAGTAGCACAAGGAAATGCAAAGTATTTCCAGGAGAGAAAGAGCAAAACACTCTGAGGCAAAGCAGGGGCAAGAACAGCAGAGGAAAGGAGGGATGGGAAAGCAAAACTGTGCCAGGAAGAGCAAAGCAAAGCGGAGCAAGGCAAAACAAAGAGAAGCAAAGCGAACGTAGCGAGCTGGCGGCCAGCACTCCTTTGGGTTCCAAGTGTCTGTGGGGGGCAGACCGGAGGGCCCTCATGTTGTGTGCAGGTGGCAGCCAGACTTGGACAGTGGCTGTACCCTGATCGCCCTCTCCCCAGCCTCCTTCACATCTCCTGGTGCACCGTGACGGTGGGCAAGAACCATGTCTTGCCTTAGCTGGTTTTATATATCTCTATCTATTTTGTTGTTGTTGTTGTTGTTGTTGTGGATTTCTTCCACCGTAGTTGTGGGAATCATGTCGTTACTTACTGTCTTTAAGAACCTCAGACACACAACGAGCAGTGGGGCCCACCTGGCAGCTCGCCGCATGGCTGGGGACAAAGAATGGACCATGTCGGCTGGCCAGGCCTGCTGCCCACACGCGCCAGTTCTGAGGGGACAGTGGCTGGGCTGCGGGGAGGCCAAGTTCTGTTTCTGACGGTTTATGCGTTCATAAATTTACCAATCGACTCAGCAGCAAAATCAGCGAGACAGTCCCCAAAGGAAGCCTAGCACAGCACAGGAGAGCAGAGCAATGCGGATGAAAGCTGAGCAAGACAAAGCAGAGCCCTGCTAGGGAAAAGACCTAGCGGCATAGGTGTAGTGGGTTTACATGGCAAGGTTTTGGTAGCAGGGGGCCATAGGGGTGGTTTCTGTGAGAAAGATCTAGAAGCCGCCCCATATTTGGGAAGGGCCCCATTGTTTTCCAGATCTGAGCCAATAAGCGATGTTGTTTTGCGCCTCTGTGAGATCATATTTAAGACAGGGAAAAATTGCTGCGCCACAGCAGCCGGGAGAGTCAAGGGAGTGAGAAACAGCCTTGCAGGTGCCAAGGTCAGTGTAGAAGGAGGGGGAGAGGTGCTCCAGGCGCCGGAGCAGAAGTCCCCTGCGGCCTGTGGTGAGGACCGTGGTGAAGCAGGATGTCCCCCTGCAGCCCATGGAGTACCACGGTGGAGCAGGGTTCCAACGCTGCAGCCCGTGGAGGAGACCACGGTGGAGCAGGTGGCCCTGCACCGATGGAGGCTGCCGCCTGTGGAAGACCCCTGCCGGAGCAGATTCCGGGCCGGACCTGTAGCCCGTGGAGAGGAGACCACGCAGGAGCAGGTGATCTGGCAGGAGCTGCTGCCCGTAGGGGAGCCGGGTTGGAGCAGTTTTCTCCTGAGGGATGGACCCCGTGGTACGGACCCATATCTGGAGCAGTTCTGGAAGAGCTGCTGCCTGTGGGAAGCCCACGCCGGATCAGTTCGTCAAGGACTGCATCCCGTGGGTGGGACCCCACAGCACAGGGGACGAGAGTGACCAAGAAGGAGCGGCAGAGAAGAAGTGCTGTAGACTGACCATAACCCCCATTCCCCCGTTCCCCTGCGCCGCTCGGGGGGAGGAGGTGGAAGAGGGTGGATGGGGGGGGAGGTGCTTTTGGTTTCTTTCCTTTGTTTCTCACTTCTCTAGCTTGTTAGTAATGAGCAATAAATCTTACTATCTGTCTTCTTATGCTGAGTCTGTTTTGCCCGTTACACTAATTATTGCGTGATTTTCTCGTCCTTATCCCAATCCTTGAGCCCCTTTCACAGATTTTCTCCCCATTCCTCTTTGAGGAGGGGGAGTGAGAGAGCGGCTGTGGTGGAGCTCGGCTGCCCACTCGAGCGGAACCACGACAATAGGGAAAAGCAATGACATCCAGCGCCTGGAAAAGCAAAGCACGGCCAGAGAAAACACAAGAAAAAGACATAAAAGGAAAACAGAAAGCATGGAATTGAACATCAAATAAAAATAAAAAAAAAATGCAAAGCATGACCAGGAAAGGCATAGCAAAGCAGAACAAAGTAGAGGAAAGCAAAGCTAAACAAAGGAAAGCATGGACCTATAAAAAAAAAAAAAAAAAAAAAAAAAAAAAGCAAGGCCAGGGAGGGCAAAGCTCAGCAAAGGAAAGTAGCACCAGGAAAAGCAAAGCATAACCAGGAAAGAGAAAGAAGTGAAAATAAATAAATAAATAAATAAATAACGAACAAAAACAAACAAACAAACAAAACAAAAAAAACAGCAATAAAAACCACAACAAAGTGAAAAAGTTGGAGGTAAGGCAAATCAGAGCTGGGTTAAGAGAAGCTAAGCAGAGCAGAGAAGGAAAAGCAAAGCAATGCCAGGAATACAAAGCAAGGCAAAGCAAAGCATGGCCAGGCAAGGCAAAGCAGAACAAAAGAAAGTAGCAAAAGGAACAGCAAAGCAGTGCCAGGAATACAAAGTAAAGCAAAACAAAGGCAAGCATGGCCTGAAAATAGAAGTGAGAGCAGGAGCAGGTGAGGCAAAAGAGAGCAAGGCAAAGGTAAAAAAAGGAAAGCATGGCCCCATAAAGCAAAACAAAGCACGGCCAGGGAAGGCAAAGCTGAGCAAGTCAAAGCAGAGCAAAGGAATGTAGCACAAGGAAAAGCAAAACATTTTCAGGAAAGAAAAAGCAAAGCAATCTGAGGCAAAGCCGGGGCAAGAACAGCAGAGGAAAGGAGGTATGGGAAAGCAAAACTGTGCCAGGAAGAGCAAAGCAAAGCAGAGCAAGGCAATACAAAGAGAAGCAAAGCGAACGTAGCGAGCTGGCGGCCAGCCCTCCTTTGGATTCCAGGTGGCTGTGGGGGGGAGACCGGAGGGCCTCCATTTTGTGTACAGGTGGCAGCCAGACTTGGACAGTGGCTGTACCCTGATCGCCCTCTCCCCAGCCTCCTTCACAGCTCCTAGTCCACCGTGACGTTTTATATATCTCTATCTGTTTTGTTGTTGTTGTTGTTGTTGTTGTTGTTGTTGTTGTTGTTGTTGTTGTTGTTGTGGATTTCTTCCACCGTAGTTGTGGGAATCATGTAGTTACTTACTGTCGTCGAGAACCTCAGACACACAACTAGCAGTGGGGCCCACCTGGCAGCTCGCCGCATGGCTGGGGACAAAGAATGGACCATGTCGGCTGGCCAGGCCTGCTGCCCACACGTGCCAGTTCCGAGTGGACAGTCACTGGACTGCGGGGAGGCCAAGTTCTGTTTCCGATGGTTTATGTGTTCATAAATTTACCAACCGACTCGGCAGCAAAATCAGTGAGACAGTCTCCAAAGGAAGCCTAGCACAGCACAGGAGAGGAAGGCAATGCGGATGAAAGCTGAGCAAGAAAATGAAAAGCCCTGCTAGGCATAGGGAAAAACAGTGACCACCAGTGCCTGGAAAAGCAAAGCACGGCCTGTAAAAACACATCAGATAGGTCCAAAACGAAAACAAATCATGCAAGGAACATGAAATAAATAAATAAATAATTTCTTTATTTAAGTAATTAATTAAAAAAAAAGAAAAACGAATAAAAGATGAAAGGCAAAGCAAAGCAGAGCAAAGCAAAGCTAAACAAAGGAAAACATGGCCTGATAAAGCAAACGAAAGGAAGGCCAGGGAAGGCAAAGCAGAGCTAAGGAAAGTAGCACCAGGTAAAGCAAAGCAGTGCCAGGAAAGAGAAAGAAGTGAAAATAAATAAAAAAAAAAAGAAAAAATGAACAAACAAGCAAACAAACAAAAAAACACCTTTAAAATAAACACAACAAAGCGAAAAAGTTGGAGGTGAGGCAAATCAGAGCTGGGTTAAGAGAAGCTAAGCAGAGCAGAGAAGGAAAAGCAAAGCAATGCCAGGAATACAAAGCAAGGCAAAGGAAAGCATGGCCAGGCAAGGCAAAGCAGAACAAAAGAAAGTAGCAAAAGGAACAGCAAAGCAGTGCCAGGAATACAAAGTAAAGCAAAACAAAGGCAAGCATGGCCTGAAAATGGAAAGGAGAGCAGGAGCAGGTGAGGCAAAAGAGAGCAAGGCAAAGGTAAAAAAAGGAAAGCATGGCCCCATAAAGCAAAACAAAGCACGGCCAGGGAAGGCAAAGCTGAGCAAAGGAAAGTAGCACCAGGAAAAGCAAAGCAGTGCCAGGAAAGAGAAAGAAGTGGAAATAAATAAATAAATAAATAATGAACAAAAAAAAAAAAAAAAAAAAAAAAAAAAAAACAGAAATATAAACCACAACAAAGCGAAAAAGTTCGAGGTAAGGCAAATCAGAGCTGGGTTAAGAGAAGCTAAGCAGAGCAGAGAAGGAAAAGCAAAGCAATGCCAGAAATATAAAGCAAAGCAAAGCAAAACAAAGGTAAGCATGTCCTGAAAATAGAAGTGAGAGCAGGAGCAGGTGAGGCAAAAGAGAGCAAGGCAAAGGTAAAAAAAGGAAAGCATGGCCCCATAAAGCAAAACAAAGCACGGCCAGGGAAGGCAAAGCTGAGCAAAGGAAAGTAGCACCAGGAAAAGCAAAGCATAACCAGGAAAGAGAAAGAAGTGAAAATAAATAAATAAATAAATAAATAACGAACAAAAACAAACAAACAAACAAAACAAAAAAAACAGCAATAAAAACCACAACAAAGCGAAAAAGTTGGAGGTAAGGCAAATCAGAGCTGGGTTAAGAGAAGCTAAGCAGAGCAGAGAAGGAAAAGCAAAGCAATGCCAGGAATACAAAGCAAGGCAAAGCAAAGCATGGCCAGGCAAGGCAAAGCAGAACAAAAGAAAGTAGCAAAAGGAACAGCAAAGCAGTGCCAGGAACACAAAGTAAAGCAAAACAAAGGCAAGCATGGCCTGAAAATAGAAGTGAGAGCAGGAGCAGGTGAGGCAAAAGAGAGCAAGGCAAAGGTAAAAAAAGGAAAGCATGGCCCCATAAAGCAAAACAAAGCACGGCCAGGGAAGGCAAAGCTGAGCAAGTCAAAGCAGAGCAAAGGAATGTAGCACAAGGAAAAGCAAAACATTTTCAGGAAAGAAAAAGCAAAGCAATCTGAGGCAAAGCCGGGGCAAGAACAGCAGAGGAAAGGAGGTATGGGAAAGCAAAACTGTGCCAGGAAGAGCAAAGCAAAGCAGAGCAAGGCAATACAAAGAGAAGCAAAGCGAACGTAGCGAGCTGGCGGCCAGCCCTCCTTTGGATTCCAGGTGGCTGTGGGGGGGAGACCGGAGGGCCTCCATTTTGTGTACAGGTGGCAGCCAGACTTGGACAGTGGCTGTACCCTGATCGCCCTCTCCCCAGCCTCCTTCACAGCTCCTAGTCCACCGTGACGTTTTATATATCTCTATCTGTTTTGTTGTTGTTGTTGTTGTTGTTGTTGTTGTTGTTGTTGTTGTTGTTGTTGTTGTTGTTGTGGATTTCTTCCACCGTAGTTGTGGGAATCATGTAGTTACTTACTGTCGTCGAGAACCTCAGACACACAACTAGCAGTGGGGCCCACCTGGCAGCTCGCCGCATGGCTGGGGACAAAGAATGGACCATGTCGGCTGGCCAGGCCTGCTGCCCACACGTGCCAGTTCCGAGTGGACAGTCACTGGACTGCGGGGAGGCCAAGTTCTGTTTCCGATGGTTTATGTGTTCATAAATTTACCAACCGACTCGGCAGCAAAATCAGTGAGACAGTCTCCAAAGGAAGCCTAGCACAGCACAGGAGAGGAAGGCAATGCGGATGAAAGCTGAGCAAGAAAATGAAAAGCCCTGCTAGGCATAGGGAAAAACAGTGACCACCAGTGCCTGGAAAAGCAAAGCACGGCCTGTAAAAACACATCAGATAGGTCCAAAACGAAAACAAATCATGCAAGGAACATGAAATAAATAAATAAATAATTTCTTTATTTAAGTAATTAATTAAAAAAAAAGAAAAACGAATAAAAGATGAAAGGCAAAGCAAAGCAGAGCAAAGCAAAGCTAAACAAAGGAAAACATGGCCTGATAAAGCAAACGAAAGGAAGGCCAGGGAAGGCAAAGCAGAGCTAAGGAAAGTAGCACCAGGTAAAGCAAAGCAGTGCCAGGAAAGAGAAAGAAGTGAAAATAAATAAAAAAAAAAAGAAAAAATGAACAAACAAGCAAACAAACAAAAAAACACCTTTAAAATAAACACAACAAAGCGAAAAAGTTGGAGGTGAGGCAAATCAGAGCTGGGTTAAGAGAAGCTAAGCAGAGCAGAGAAGGAAAAGCAAAGCAATGCCAGGAATACAAAGCAAGGCAAAGCAAAGCATGGCCAGGCAAGGCAAAGCAGAACAAAAGAAAGTAGCAAAAGGAACAGCAAAGCAGTGCCAGGAATACAAAGTAAAGCAAAACAAAGGCAAGCATGGCCTGAAAATGGAAAGGAGAGCAGGAGCAGGTGAGGCAAAAGAGAGCAAGGCAAAGGTAAAAAAAGGAAAGCATGGCCCCATAAAGCAAAACAAAGCACGGCCAGGGAAGGCAAAGCTGAGCAAAGGAAAGTAGCACCAGGAAAAGCAAAGCAGTGCCAGGAAAGAGAAAGAAGTGGAAATAAATAAATAAATAAATAATGAACAAAAAAAAAAAAAAAAAAAAAAAAAAAAAAACAGAAATATAAACCACAACAAAGCGAAAAAGTTCGAGGTAAGGCAAATCAGAGCTGGGTTAAGAGAAGCTAAGCAGAGCAGAGAAGGAAAAGCAAAGCAATGCCAGAAATATAAAGCAAAGCAAAGCAAAACAAAGGTAAGCATGTCCTGAAAATAGAAGTGAGAGCAGGAGCAGGTGAGGCAAAAGAGAGCAAGGCAAAGGTAAAAAAAGGAAAGCATGGCCCCATAAAGCAAAACAAAGCACGGCCAGGGAAGGCAAAGCTGAGCAAAGGAAAGTAGCACCAGGAAAAGCAAAGCATAACCAGGGAAGACAAAGCAAACAAAGCAAAGCAAAGCAGTTTGAGGCAAGGCAAAGCACAGCAGGGGTAGGAAAAGGAAAGCAGTGCCAGGTCTATAACCCAAAGCTAAACCAAGGAAAGCATGGCCAGGGAAGGGAAAGCCGAGCAAGTCAAAGCAGAGCAAGGGAACGTAGCACAAGGAAAAGCAAAGCATTTTCAGGAAAGAAAAAGCAAAGCAATCTGAGGCAAAGCCTGGGCAAGAACAGCAGAGGAAAGGAGGTATGGGAAAGCAAAACTGTGCCAGGAAGAGCAAAGCAAAGCGGAGCAAGGCAAAACAAAGGGAAGCAAAGCGAACGTAGCGAGCTGGCGGCCAGCCCTCCTTTGGGTTCCAAGTGTCTGTGGGGGGCAGACCGGAGGGCCCTCATGTTGTGTGCAGGTGGCAGCCAGACTTGGACAGTGGCTGTACCCTGATCGCCCTCTCCCCAGCCTCCTTCACATCTCCTGGTGCACCGTGACGGTGGGCAAGAACCATGTCTTGCCTTAGCTGGTTGTTGTTGTTGTTGTTGTGGATTTCTTCCACCGTAGTTGTGGGAATCATGTCGTTACTTACTGTCTTTAAGAACCTCAGACACACAACGAGCAGTGGGACCCACCTGGCAGCTCGCCGCATGGCTGGGGACAAAGAATGGACCATGTCGGCTGGCCAGGCCTGCTGCCCACACGCGCCAGTTCTGAGGGGACAGTGGCTGGGCTGCGGGGAGGCCAAGTTCTGTGTCTGACGGTTTATGCGTTCATAAATTTACCAATCGACTCAGCAGCAAAATCATCGAGACAGTCTCCAAAGGAAGCCTAGCACAGCACAGGAGAGCAGAGCAATGCGGATGAAAGCTGAGCAAGACAAAGCAGAGCCCTGCTAGGGAAACGACGGCGGGGTTGGTTC
>NC_092603.1:2790000-2792500 GCF_047663525.1 Anas platyrhynchos
GCCGGGGCGGCGGCGGCGGCGGTGGCGGGGGAGGCACCCCTGCGGGGCCTTCGGGTCGTTTCCCTCATCCCAGGGCCAGGTACCTAGCGTCCGCGCCTCGGCGGCCTCCCCTCGGCGAGCCACCCGTGTGGTCCCGTGTGCCAGCGCGCTCCCGCCGGCTGCGGCGCCGAGCGCCGCCCCGGTTAGGGGATGGCCACGGGCCCCGGGCTCCGGGCCCCGAGGGTTCTCGGCCGCCGAGCCGGGCGGAGGTTTAAAGACTCGTGCGGCCCGCGGCGGCCCGCGAGGGCGGCCGGGCTCGCCGTCGGCGGCGGGCGGGGCGCGTCGTTTGGGGGTCGGCGCTCGCGGGCGCGCCGCTCCCCCGCGCTCGCGCGCTCGCTCGCCGCCGGCGGTCCCCGCGCTTGCCCCCCGCGGGCGGCAGGGCCGGAGAGGGGTTGGAGCCCGCCCCTCTCTCCGCGGTCCGGTCTCGGCGGAGACGCCGCGCGCGCGCGCGGTCGGCCGTCGTCGACCTCGCCCGCGCCAGCAAGGGGCCGAGACGCGGGTCTCGGCTCCCCGCCCCCGTCGAGCGCTCGGCGGCGTGGCGTGCCGCGCCGTGTCCGGCGGCGGCCAGCGGGGCCCCGCGCGAGCGGCGGCGGCGGCGGCGGCGGTGGCGGCGGCGGCGGCGGCGCCGCTCGTTCCGTGCCGGCGCGCGCCCGCGGCCTCGCCGTCCCCCGGCGCACAGGCGTCTCCCGTCGCTTCCCGCTCGCGACCTCTGACGGCGCTCCCCGCCCGGCTCGACCCTCGGCCTCGCCGGCCGCGCCGAGCGAGCAGGCGGGCGGGCCGGTGTAGGGGCGTCCCGCAGCCGGTCTCCGCGCGGAGGCGCGGAGAGCGGGCGCCGCTCCTCGTTCCGGTGCCGTCCCGTCGGCCGCCCGGCCGCGCGTCCGCGCGAGGTACCGCCTGGGCGAGTGCGAAAGCAGGAGCGTTTGTCTGAAGGCGCCAGTGGCCGGAGTGAAAGGGTGTTCGTCGCGTGCGGCTTGTGGGCGCGGCGAGAGCGCGCGGGCAGCCGTCGGGCGGTCGGGCGGTCCGTCCGTTCGTCCGTCGCTCCTCCGCCCCCGTCCCGTCGCTCTGGCGGCGCGGGCTCGGGTGGCCGCGTCGGGCCCGGCGGCGGCGGCGGCGCCGCGTCGGACGCCGGCGTCGGGGCGAGGCGTCGGGCGAGGGAGGCGGCGCGGCGGTCGCGCCGCCGTGTCTCGCCGTGGCCGGGCCGAGCCGGGCGCCTGGTCCGGCCTCGAAGCGCGAGCCCGGGTCTCGTCGGGCCCGGGGGGGCGGTCGGGAGCGCGGGCTCCCGTCGCTCGGGAGACTCGGCGTCTCCCTCGCCTTTTTTTTTTTCGCACTTGTGCTCGTACGGTCAGCGGAGGCGACGCTCGCTCGGCCGCGGCCGCCGATCGTTCGGTCGGTCGTTCGGTCGGGGAGCGTCCGCGTCAGGGGGTCGCGCGGAGCGGCCCCGGCCCCCCCGCGCGCGCGGGGCGGCGCCGAAAAGGCAGACAACTCTTAGCGGTGGATCACTCGGCTCGTGCGTCGATGAAGAACGCAGCTAGCTGCGAGAATTAATGTGAATTGCAGGACACATTGATCATCGACCCTTCGAACGCACTTTGCGGCCCCGGGTTCCTCCCGGGGCTACGGCTGCCTGAGCGTCGCTTGACGGTCAATCGCCGGCGCCGCCGCCGCGGGGCGGTGGCGCGGCGCGGCTGGGGCGCCTCGCAGGCCCGCGCCGCGTCCGGGCGTCCGGGCCGGCCGGGCCTTCGTGCCCCTAAGTGGAGACCCCCTCGGGGAGCCGGCCGGGCTCCTCGCGCTCCCGGAGCGCGCCCGCGTGGGTGGAGCTCGTGCCCCCCCCTCTCTCCCGTCCGTCCGTCCGTCGTCCCCGAGCGAGCCGCCGGGCTCCGGTGGGTCGGAGGCGCGGTGGCCGCCCTCCCCGCCGGTCCCCGCGCGCGCGCGGCTGTCTGCGGGCGGGGGTTACCGCGCGTGCGGTTGCCCGTGCCGTCGTGCTGCCGCGCGCGCGCGCGGTGTGCCGCGCGCCGGGAGGGCGAGTCGGCCGGCCGTCCTTGGGGCGGCGGCGGCCGCGGCGGTGGGGGGGACCCGTCTCCCGCGGTGCGGCGCGGCGCGTGCCGCGTGCGTGCGGTCCGGGCGGCTCGTGGCGGAGCGAGGCAGGCGGGCGCGTCGTCGTCGTCGTCGGTGGCGGCGCGCCTCGTTTCCGTTCGCGACCTCAGGTCAGGCGTGGCGACCCGCTGAATTTAAGCATATTAGTCAGCGGAGGAAAAGAAACTAACGAGGATTCCCTCAGTAACGGCGAGTGAAGAGGGAAGAGCCCAGCGCCGAATCCCCGCCCCGCGGTGGGGCGCGGGAAGTGTGGCGTACAGAAGCCCCCATCCCCGGCGCCGCTCTCGGGGGGCCCAAGTCCTTGTGATCGAGGCCCCTCCCGCGGACGGTGTGAGGCCGGTAGCGGCCCCCCGGCGCGCCGGGCCCG
>NC_092603.1:2797500-2810000 GCF_047663525.1 Anas platyrhynchos
CATTCATTCATTCATTCACAAATACACCTCTTTCCGTTCCCTCCCTTCCCCCCTTCTCCCCGTTGCCACGCCGGTCTTCCCCAGCAGCCAGCCTAGAAGCGGCTCAGAGCTCAAGATCGCCGCGAGGCGGGGAAGCGCCGTGTAGACGGACGGGGCCGCGGGCGGCGGACAGCCGCTGCCCTCGCGAGCCCGCGAGCCCGAGCCGAAGCGCGAGCCCGAAGCCGACTCCGAGCCCGATCCGCCCCGGCCGCGGAGCCGACCGTCGCGGGAGGCGAGGCAGCGCCCGCCCGCCCGCCTTTGCGCCCCGGACGGGGCCCGCCCGGGGAAAAAAACGCTGGAGGCGGGCGCGAGCTCGTCGCTCTGCTCCCTCCCTCCCTCCCTCCCTCCCTCCCTCCCGCGCGATCTAGCTGCCCGCCGGCCGGGACACGGGCTCGGCGGGAGCCTGACGACCAGCCGGCTTGAAGCTCCGTGCCCGGAATAATGCGTACCCCTCTCGCCTACGTGTGGCGCCGGCTTCCCGCCGAGCAGAGCGGCCGGCGACGAGCTAGGAGGATTGCCCCTCTCGCCGCCCCCCCCGCCCAACTGCTCGGCGGGGCTGCGGTGCCGCGGGCGGGGGGAAAAGGGGGGGAGAGGAGCCGGCGCCGCGGGGAGGAGGGAGAAGTAGACCTGGTGGCTCCACGAGGAGGGAGGGGGCGGGGGGGGAGACAGCGGGGAGGAGGAGGGAGAAGTAGACCTGGTGGCTCCACGAGGAGGGAGGGGGCGGGGGGAGCGGGGAGGAGGAGGGAGAAGTAGACCTGGTGGCTCCACGAGGAGGGAGGGGGCGGGGGGAGCGGGGAGGAGGAGGGAGAAGTAGACCTGGTGGCTCCACGAGGAGGGAGGGGGCGGGGGGAGCGGGGAGGAGGAGGGAGAAGTAGACCTGGTGGCTCCACGAGGAGGGAGGGGGCGGGGGGAGCGGGGAGGAGGAGGGAGAAGTAGACCTGGTGGCTCCACGAGGCGGGGAGGGGGAAGGGGGGGGGGTGGGGGGGGGGGGAGACAGCGGGGAGGAGGAGGGAGAAGTAGACCTGGTGGCTCCACGAGGAGGGAGGGGGCGGGGAGGACAGCGGGGAGGAGGGAGAAGTAGACCTGGTGGCTCCACGAGGAGGGAGGGGGCGGGGGGAGAGAGGCTGCCAGGGTCCAGGCACTTTGCTGGTCATGCACGGAAAGTCCTGGTGGGCAAGGGGACACTCAAAGGTGCGAGGTTAGGGGGTGGTGTCCTGGTTTCAGTTAGCACAGAATTAATTTTCTTCCTAGTAGCTGGTGGAATGCTGTGTTTTGGCTTAGGATGAGAAGAGTGCTGATAACACCCCGATGCTTTAATTGTTGCAGAGCAGTGCTTATACCAAGCCAAGGACATCTCAGCCTTTTGCTCTGTCCTGCCAACGGGCAGGCTGGGGGTGCAGTAAGAGCTGGGAGGGGACAGACCCAGGACAGGTGACCCAAACTAGCCAAAGGGGTATTCCATACCATCTGACGTCATGCTAAACAATAGATAGGGGTGGCTAGCTGGGGGGAGGGGGCCGGACTGCTCGGGGTTAGGCTGGGCATCGGTCAGCGGGTGGTGAGCAATTGCATTGTGCATCACTTGTTTGTACATACTATTACTTTCGTATTATCACCATTGTATCATTATTATTATTATTGTTATTATTATTTTGTTATTATTATTTTCCTGTCTTATTAAACTGTCTTTATCTCAACTCACGGGCTTCACTCCCCATTTCTCTCCCCCGTCCCAGAGAGGGAGGGGGGAGGGTGAGCGAACGGCTGCGTGGTGTTTAGCTGCCGGCCGGGTTAAACCACGACAGGTGGGCAGAGAGAAGGGGCTTTTGTTGTGTCCACCTGACAATGATAGCAGGGGGCTATCATTTCATGCCAAAGTAAATGAAGCTTGCCTTCCAGACTTCTTACTCTCATCACTGGCCGCCCTCTAGCAGTGGCCGTGATGGCTAGACCGACGGCCGTGACGGCGGGGTAGACCTGATGGCTCCACGAGGCGGGAGGGGGCGGGGGGGGGGGGGGGGAGAGCGGGGAGGAGGAGGGAGAAGTAGACCTGGTGGCTCCACGAGGAGGGAGGGGGCGGGGGGAGACAGCGGGGAGGAGGAGGGAGAAGTAGACCTGGTGGCTCCACGAGGAGGGAGGGGGCGGGGGGAGCGGGGAGGAGGAGGGAGAAGTAGACCTGGTGGCTCCACGAGGAGGGAGGGGGCGGGGGGAGACAGCGGGGAGGAGGAGGGAGAAGTAGACCTGGTGGCTCCACGAGGAGGGAGGGGGCGGGGGGAGACAGCGGGGAGGAGGAGGGAGAAGTAGACCTGGTGGCTCCACGAGGAGGGAGGGGGAAGGGGGGGGGGTGGGGGGGGGGGAGACAGCGGGGAGGAGGAGGGAGAAGTAGACCTGGTGGCTCCACGAGGAGGGAGGGGGCGGGGGGAGAGAGCGGACCCCGGCTGCTTCGGGCCGCCGCTCGCTCTGACGTCAGAGGTTCTTCCTCGGCCGCGAGAGGCTCGCCACCTGTGCCACTCAGTGCGGCTGACTGCCTGGCCGCTTTGCTTTAGCTGCTTTGGAAAATAAATGCTGTTATCTTTATGTTTGTTATTAGTTTGTTCCGTTGCCTGTTTTCTGCTGTAGCTTTAGGAATCCTGTCATTCCTTACCGTCTTTCAAAACCTCCCCCCCCCCTCCACTCCTCAGCTCCCCTCCTCCTCCCCCCCCTCCCCCCCCCGCCTCCTCAGGCAAATGGCAGTTGAGCTCAGGTGGCGGCTCCCCAGTCAGCAGGGGTACTGGAATAGACTTGGCTGGGTGGCCGACCCCCACACCCCCACCTGCCAGCTGCGAAGGGACGGTTGGCGGGCTGTGGGGAGGCCGAATGAGGTGACCCAGCGTTCCCGAGTGTGTAAACACATCAACAGAGCAAAAAAGCAAAGCAGAGTAGGAACAGCAAAGCAGAGCAAAGAAAAGGATTCGGTGCCGGGAATACAAACCAAAACCCCCCAAAAATAGGCAGTTCTAAGGAAAGCATGTCGAAGCAGGTGCAGGAAAAGCAAAGCGGGGAAGAGCAACGAAAAGTAAAGCAAGGAAAAGTAAAGCAAAGCAAAACGAACCAAAATCATTGGGAATCGTGTAATGTCACTTATCGTCCTAAAAAACCTCACCCAACCCCATCCCCAGACGAACAGCAGCAGCGGGACCCACCTGGCGGCTCGCCGAACAGCGGGGGATGAGGAATAGACCGTGCTGGGTGGGTGGCCAGGCTTCCTGTCCCCACCCTCCAGCTCCCAGGGGACAGTCGTCGGGCTGCGGGGAGGCCACGGTGTGCGCCTGAGGGTTTATGCCTTCATCAATACACCGATCGACTCATCGCCCAAATCGGTGCGACGGTCTGCAAAAGAAGCCTACCTAGCACGGCAAAGCAGAGCTGAGCAATGCAACGGAAAGCGGAGCGAGACAAAGCATAGCCCTGCCAGGGAAAAGAAAAAGGCAAAAGGAAAAGCAAAGCCAAGAAGGGCCGGGAAAAGCAAAACGAAGCAGGGCAAGAAAAACCAAAGCAGAAGAGGTCCAGGAAAAGAAAAGTGGTGTCACGAATACAAACTAAAGCAAAACAAAGCGAGGTAGGGCCAGCAAAAGCAAAACAAAGAAGGGTGAGGAAAAAAAAAAAAAAAAAAAACTAAGCTAAGGATTTCCTGGGGGGTGGGGGAAAGAAAAGCGGTGTCCTGAATACAACGTAAAGCAAAACAAAGCAAGGCAGGGCCAGCAAAAGCAAAACAAAGAAAGGCGAGAAAAACCAAAGCAAAAGAGGTCCAGGAAAAGAAAAGCGGTGTCTTGAATACAACGTAAAGCAAAACAAAGCAAGGCAGGGCCAGCAAAAGCAAAACAAAGAAGGGCGAGAGAAACCAAAGCAAAGGAGGTCCAGGGAAAGAAAAACGGTGTCACGAATACAAAGTCAAGCAAAACGAAACAAAGCGAGGCCAGAAAAAGCAAAGCATGGTGAGGAACAGAAAAACCAAAGTAAAAGAGGGCCAGGAAAAGCGAAGCAGTGCCACGAATACAAAGCAAAGCAAAGCAACGCAGGGCCAGGGAAAGCAAAGCAAAGCAAAACGGTGCTGCCAAAACAAAATGCGTAGTTAACTTAGCGTCAGTCGAAATCGCTGGGTTATGGGGAGCTGGGCGTTTGAGAAGGCCAGGGTGTGGCAGCGGCCCCCGGTTGCCTCGGGCCGCCTCTCGCTCTGACATCAGAGGCTCCTGCTCGGCCGTGAACGGCTCCCCACCTGTGCCACTCAGTTTGGCTGGCTGCCTGGCTGGTTTGCTTTAGCTGCTTATCATTATATAAATTGTTATTGTCATTATTATTATTATTATTATTATTATATACTACTAAAAAGCTATTAGAAATAAAAGTATTAAATAGTAATAGAAATAAGTATCATTAAAACGTAATAAAAATAGTAGTAGTAGTAGTAATAATAATAGTATTTTCTCCATCTGTTTCCCCCTTTAGTTTTAGGAATCGAGTAGTTATTTATTGTTGTTCTCAACCCACACCCCTCCCCAGACGAATAGCAACAGAGCCCACCTGGTGGCTCTCCGGACAACGGTGGGCAACAAAATAGACCTGGCCCGGTAGCCAGATCCCTGTCCCTGCCCGCCAGCTCCGAGGGGACAGCTGTCGGGCTGCAGGCCGGCTAACTTTTCTATGTGTTCATAAACAAGTTTCATGAACTTGTTTATGCATTCATAAAGACGGCAAAGCTAAGGAAAGGAGCACGGGGAAAAACAAAGCGGTGCCAGGAAAGGGAAAGCCAAGGAAAGAAAGCAGTTTGAGTCAAAGCAAAGCACAGCAAGGCTAAGAAAGGTACAGAAGAGCAGAGAAGGTAAAGCAAAGCACTGACAGGAACACGAAGCAAAGAAATAAAAAATAAAGCATGACCGCACAAGTAAAAACGTAGCAGGCCCAGGAAAGAAAAAGCAAAGCAAAGCAAAGCAAAGCAAAGCAAAGCAAAGCAAAGTAGCACAAGGAAAAACACAGCATTTCCAGGAGAGAAAAAGCAAAGCAATCTGAGGTAAGAACAGCAGAGAAAAGGAGGTATGGAAAAGCAAAACTGTGCCAGGAAGAGCAAAGCAAAGCGGAGCAAGGCAGAACAAAGAGAAGCAAAGCGAACGTAGCGAGCTGGCGGCCAGCCCTCCTTTGGGTTCCAAGTGTCTGTGGGGGGGAGACCGGAGGGCCCTCATGTTGTGTACAGGTGGCAGCCAGACTTGGACAGTGGCTGTACCCTGATCGCCCTCTCCCCAGCCTCCTTCACATCTCCTGGTCCACCGTGACGGTGGGCAAGAACCATGTCTTGCCTTAGCTAGTTTTATATATTTCTATGTATTTTGTTGTTGTTGTTGTTGTTGTTGTTGTTGTTCTTGTTGTTCTTGTTGTTGTTGTTGTTTGTTGTTGTTGAGGATTTCTTCCACCGTAGTTGTGGGAATCATGTAGTTACTTACTGTCGTTGAGAACCTCAGACACACAACGAGCAGTGGGGCCCACCTGGCAGCTCGCCGCATGGCTGGGGACAAAGAATGGACCATGTCGGCTGGCCAGGCCTGCTGCCCACACGTGCCAGTTCCGAGTGGACAGTCGCTGGACTGCGGGGAGGCCAAGTTCTGTTTCCGATGGTTTATGCGTTCATAAATTTACCAATCGACTCGGCAGCAAAATCAGTGAGACAGTCTCCAAAGGAAGCCTAGCACAGCACAGGAGAGGAAGGCAATGCGGATGAAAGCTGAGCAAGACAAGGAAAAGCCCTGCTAGGCATAGGGAAAAGCAGTGACCACCAGCGCCTGGAAAAGCAAAGCACGGCCTGTAAAAACACATCAGATAGGTCCAACATGAAAACAAATCATGCAAGGAACATGAAATAAATAAATTAATTAATAAATAAATTAATAAATAAATTAATTAATTAATTAAAAAAAAAGGAAAACGAATAAAAGATGAAAGGCAAAGCAAAGCAGAGCAAAGCAAAGCTAAACAAAGAAAAACATGGCCTGATAAAGCAAACGAAAGCAAGGCCAGGGAAGGCAAAGCAGAGCTAAGGAAAGTAGCAAAAGGGAAAGCAAAGCGTAAGCAGGAAAGACAAAGCAAACAAATGAAAGCAAAGCAGTTTGAGGCAAGGCAAAACACAGCATGGGTAGGAAAGGCCGAGCAGTGCCAGGTCTATAAACCAAAGCTAAACCAAGGAAAGCATGGCCTGATAAAGCAACCGGAAGCATGGCCAGGGAAGGGAAAGCTGAGCAAGTCAAAGCAGAGCAAAGGAAAGTAGCACAAGGAAATGCAAAGTATTTCCAGGAGAGAAAGAGCAAAACACTCTGAGGCAAAGCAGGGGCAAGAACAGCAGAGGAAAGGAGGGATGGGAAAGCAAAACTGTGCCAGGAAGAGCAAAGCAAAGCGGAGCAAGGCAAAACAAAGAGAAGCAAAGCAAACGTAGCGAGCTGGCGGCTAGCCCAGTAAAACCAGTGGGACTGTCTCCAAAAGAATCCTAGCACAGCACAGGACAGCAGAGCAATGCGGATAAAAGCTGAGCAAGGCAGAGTAAAACCCTGCTAAGAAAAAGACCTAGCGGCATAAAGAAAAGCAGTAACAACCAAGGTCTGGAAAAGCAAAGCACGGCCTGTAAAAACACATCAGATAGGTCCAAAATGAAACCAAAAGAATGCAATGAACATTTAAAGAAAAAAAAAAATAATAATAATAATTAAAAAAAAAATAGATGCAAAGCATGTCCAGAAAAGGCAAAACATAGCAAGGCAAAGCAGAGCAGAGAGAAGCTAAACAAAGGCAAGCATGGCCCCATAAAGCAAAACAAAGCAAGGTCGGGGAAGGCAAAGCAGAGCTAAGGAAAGTAGCACAATGAAAAATAAACCATAACGAGGGAAGAAAAAACAAAGCAGTCTGACGCAAATCCAAGCAAAGCCACGGCAAGAACAGCAGAGGAAAGGAGGGATGGGAAAGCAAAACTGTGCCAGGAAGAGCAAAGCAAAGCGGAGCAAGGACAAAACAAAGAGAAGCAAAGCGAACGTAGCGAGCTGGCGGCCAGCCCTCCTTTGGGTTCCAAGTGTCTGTGGGGGGGAGACCGGAGGGCTCCATGTTGTGTACAGGTGGCAGCCAGACTTGGACAGTGGCTGTACCCTGATCGCCCGCTCCTCAGCCTTCTTCACAGCTCCTAGTCCACTGTGACACCCGGCAAGGGCCATGTCTTGCTTTAGCTGGTTTTATATCTATATACATTTTTTTGTTGTTTGTTGTGGATTTCTACCACCGTAGTTGTGGGAATCACGTAGTTACTTATTCTCGTTGAAATTCTCACTGAACACTATCACCACACGAGTAGCAGTTAGGGGTCCCCTGACGGCTCGCCGCATGGCTGGGGACACAGAATGGAGCATGTCGGCTGGCCAGGCCTGCTGCACCCAGCCTCCAGTTCCGAGGGGACAGTCGCTGGACTGCGGGGAGGCCAAGTTCTGTGTCTGATGGTTTATGCGTTCATAAATTTACCAATCGACTCGGCAGCAAAATCAGTGAGACAGTCCCCAAAGGAAGCCTAGCACAGCACAGGAGAGCAGAGCAATGCGGATGAAAGCTGAGCAAGACAAAGCAAAGCCCTGCTAGGGAAAAGACCTAGCGGCATAGGGAAAAGCAATGACATCCAGCGCCTGGAAAAGCAAAGCACGGCCAGAGAAAACACAAGAAAAAGATATAAAAGGAAAACAGAAAGCATGGAATTGAACATCAGATAAAAAAAAAAAAAAAAAAATGCAAAGCATGACCAGGAAAGGCATAGCAAAGCAGAACAAAGTAGAGGAAAGCAAAGCTAAACAAAGGAAAGCATGGCCCTATTGAAAAAAAAAAAAAAAAAAAAAAAGCAAGGCCAGGGAGGGCAAAGCTGAGCAAAGGAAAGTAGCACCAGGAAAAGCAAAGCATAACCAGGAAAGAGAAAGAAGTGAAAATAAATAAATAAATAAATAAATAACGAACAAAAACAAACAAACAAACAAAACAAAAAAAACAGCAATAAAAACCACAACAAAGCGAAAAAGTTGGAGGTAAGGCAAATCAGAGCTGGGTTAAGAGAAGCTAAGCAGAGCAGAGAAGGAAAAGCAAAGCAATGCCAGGAATACAAAGCAAGGCAAAGCAAAGCATGGCCAGGCAAGGCAAAGCAGAACAAAAGAAAGTAGCAAAAGGAACAGCAAAGCAGTGCCAGGAACACAAAGTAAAGCAAAACAAAGGCAAGCATGGCCTGAAAATAGAAGTGAGAGCAGGAGCAGGTGAGGCAAAAGAGAGCAAGGCAAAGGTAAAAAAAGGAAAGCATGGCCCCATAAAGCAAAACAAAGCACGGCCAGGGAAGGCAAAGCTGAGCAAGTCAAAGCAGAGCAAAGGAATGTAGCACAAGGAAAAGCAAAACATTTTCAGGAAAGAAAAAGCAAAGCAATCTGAGGCAAAGCCGGGGCAAGAACAGCAGAGGAAAGGAGGTATGGGAAAGCAAAACTGTGCCAGGAAGAGCAAAGCAAAGCAGAGCAAGGCAATACAAAGAGAAGCAAAGCGAACGTAGCGAGCTGGCGGCCAGCCCTCCTTTGGATTCCAGGTGGCTGTGGGGGGGAGACCGGAGGGCCTCCATTTTGTGTACAGGTGGCAGCCAGACTTGGACAGTGGCTGTACCCTGATCGCCCTCTCCCCAGCCTCCTTCACAGCTCCTAGTCCACCGTGACGTTTTATATATCTCTATCTGTTTTGTTGTTGTTGTTGTTGTTGTTGTTGTTGTTGTTGTTGTTGTTGTTGTTGTTGTGGATTTCTTCCACCGTAGTTGTGGGAATCATGTAGTTACTTACTGTCGTCGAGAACCTCAGACACACAACTAGCAGTGGGGCCCACCTGGCAGCTCGCCGCATGGCTGGGGACAAAGAATGGACCATGTCGGCTGGCCAGGCCTGCTGCCCACACGTGCCAGTTCCGAGTGGACAGTCACTGGACTGCGGGGAGGCCAAGTTCTGTTTCCGATGGTTTATGTGTTCATAAATTTACCAACCGACTCGGCAGCAAAATCAGTGAGACAGTCTCCAAAGGAAGCCTAGCACAGCACAGGAGAGGAAGGCAATGCGGATGAAAGCTGAGCAAGAAAATGAAAAGCCCTGCTAGGCATAGGGAAAAACAGTGACCACCAGTGCCTGGAAAAGCAAAGCACGGCCTGTAAAAACACATCAGATAGGTCCAAAACGAAAACAAATCATGCAAGGAACATGAAATAAATAAATAAATAATTTCTTTATTTAAGTAATTAATTAAAAAAAAAGAAAAACGAATAAAAGATGAAAGGCAAAGCAAAGCAGAGCAAAGCAAAGCTAAACAAAGGAAAACATGGCCTGATAAAGCAAACGAAAGGAAGGCCAGGGAAGGCAAAGCAGAGCTAAGGAAAGTAGCACCAGGTAAAGCAAAGCAGTGCCAGGAAAGAGAAAGAAGTGAAAATAAATAAAAAAAAAAAGAAAAAATGAACAAACAAGCAAACAAACAAAAAAACACCTTTAAAATAAACACAACAAAGCGAAAAAGTTGGAGGTGAGGCAAATCAGAGCTGGGTTAAGAGAAGCTAAGCAGAGCAGAGAAGGAAAAGCAAAGCAATGCCAGGAATACAAAGCAAGGCAAAGGAAAGCATGGCCAGGCAAGGCAAAGCAGAACAAAAGAAAGTAGCAAAAGGAACAGCAAAGCAGTGCCAGGAATACAAAGTAAAGCAAAACAAAGGCAAGCATGGCCTGAAAATGGAAAGGAGAGCAGGAGCAGGTGAGGCAAAAGAGAGCAAGGCAAAGGTAAAAAAAGGAAAGCATGGCCCCATAAAGCAAAACAAAGCACGGCCAGGGAAGGCAAAGCTGAGCAAAGGAAAGTAGCACCAGGAAAAGCAAAGCAGTGCCAGGAAAGAGAAAGAAGTGGAAATAAATAAATAAATAAATAATGAACAAAAAAAAAAAAAAAAAAAAAAAAAAAAAAAACAGAAATATAAACCACAACAAAGCGAAAAAGTTCGAGGTAAGGCAAATCAGAGCTGGGTTAAGAGAAGCTAAGCAGAGCAGAGAAGGAAAAGCAAAGCAATGCCAGAAATATAAAGCAAAGCAAAGCAAAACAAAGGTAAGCATGTCCTGAAAATAGAAGTGAGAGCAGGAGCAGGTGAGGCAAAAGAGAGCAAGGCAAAGGTAAAAAAAGGAAAGCATGGCCCCATAAAGCAAAACAAAGCACGGCCAGGGAAGGCAAAGCTGAGCAAAGGAAAGTAGCACCAGGAAAAGCAAAGCATAACCAGGGAAGACAAAGCAAACAAAGCAAAGCAAAGCAGTTTGAGGCAAGGCAAAGCACAGCAGGGGTAGGAAAAGGAAAGCAGTGCCAGGTCTATAACCCAAAGCTAAACCAAGGAAAGCATGGCCAGGGAAGGGAAAGCCGAGCAAGTCAAAGCAGAGCAAGGGAACGTAGCACAAGGAAAAGCAAAGCATTTTCAGGAAAGAAAAAGCAAAGCAATCTGAGGCAAAGCCTGGGCAAGAACAGCAGAGGAAAGGAGGTATGGGAAAGCAAAACTGTGCCAGGAAGAGCAAAGCAAAGCGGAGCAAGGCAAAACAAAGGGAAGCAAAGCGAACGTAGCGAGCTGGCGGCCAGCCCTCCTTTGGGTTCCAAGTGTCTGTGGGGGGCAGACCGGAGGGCCCTCATGTTGTGTGCAGGTGGCAGCCAGACTTGGACAGTGGCTGTACCCTGATCGCCCTCTCCCCAGCCTCCTTCACATCTCCTGGTGCACCGTGACGGTGGGCAAGAACCATGTCTTGCCTTAGCTGGTTGTTGTTGTTGTTGTTGTGGATTTCTTCCACCGTAGTTGTGGGAATCATGTCGTTACTTACTGTCTTTAAGAACCTCAGACACACAACGAGCAGTGGGACCCACCTGGCAGCTCGCCGCATGGCTGGGGACAAAGAATGGACCATGTCGGCTGGCCAGGCCTGCTGCCCACACGCGCCAGTTCTGAGGGGACAGTGGCTGGGCTGCGGGGAGGCCAAGTTCTGTGTCTGACGGTTTATGCGTTCATAAATTTACCAATCGACTCAGCAGCAAAATCATCGAGACAGTCTCCAAAGGAAGCCTAGCACAGCACAGGAGAGCAGAGCAATGCGGATGAAAGCTGAGCAAGACAAAGCAGAGCCCTGCTAGGGAAACGACGGCGGGGTTGGTTCCCGGCCGGCAGGTGTTCCCCGGCTCGGGGGGGCCGCGGGCGCCTTGTACAAGTGCTGCGGACAGCAGCCGCCAGGTCTACCCGGCCGCGGTCGCCATGTTTGTTTTGCCGGTTGGCGACCTGTAGGGGTCGCTGCAGGTCCGACCGCGAGAACGGCGTTGGGGTCTGCCCGGCAGCGACGGGAGCGCGCGCGCGCGCGCGTTTGCGAAGGCGCGCGCCCGTCGGTGGGTCGAGCGGTTCCCGAGCGGTTCCGATGGCGCGGAAAGCGTCGGAAATTCCCGGAAAGGTCCGAAAAAGGCCGAAAAGGTCCGAAAAGTGCCGGAAGGGCCCGCTCGAAAAGCGAAGGAAGGCGGGCCGGCGGTGTTGGTTCCCGGCCGGCGGGTCTCCCCGTGTCCTCCTGAGGTTGCCAGGTCTACCCGCGCGAAGGAGTTTGCCGACGATCGGGCAGAGGGAACGGCGGCCAGGTCTACCGCGTCTCCGACGGGACTTAGGGGCCCGCCGTGGGGCTGGAGGTAGACTAGCAGCTCGTGCCACGGCTCGGAAGGTGTGGTAGGCGTCGCTGTTTCTCTGTGCCTCCAGTTAGGTCGAGGTAAAAGTCGGTTGCGCTCGGGTGCCTCGCCGCGGTAGCCTGGAAAAGGACGTGCGTCGTTTCTGAGGCAAGGACTTTTCTGTCCGTCTATAGGAGAGAGTGAGGACTCTGCTCCGCCAGCGGTGCCGAGCGAGCGCTTGGGGCTTGGAGAGGCGGCGCGCGAGCGAGAAGGGGGCGCGCGGCGTCGGTGGTGGCGTCGGCTCGGGCGTGGGTTGTGTGGAGCGGTAGCCGCCAGCTGTTTGCCGACCCAGCTACCCCGCCGGCGAGCGAGAAGCGGTCTCGCGCGTGCGAGTCGCCGGAGAAGCAGCAACGAGCCGCGAGCTCAGAGCTGTGGAGAGAGAGAGAGAGAGCGGCCAGAAGCCGGCGGGCGGTCCGCCGGCGCCCGAACGCGTCTGTCCGGGGGCGTCCCCGGCTGCTTGTGTGGGTCCCGGAGGCTCGGAAAGCGAAAGAGGGGGGACCCCGCGGATTGTCACGGCCGAGGCGGCGGCGCCTCCGGCTCCCGACGATGCACCTCACGTCACCCGCACGCAGGCGCCCGTCGAGGCGTTCCTCGGGCACGTCGGAGAGGCTTCCCGGCGGGTCGGTTCCTGTCAGGGCCGATGTTCAGGTCGGCGCGAGCACCTCTCGCGGACGTTGCTCCAGCACACC
>NC_092603.1:2822500-2837500 GCF_047663525.1 Anas platyrhynchos
GAGGCTGCCAGGGTCCAGGCACTTTGCTGGTCATGCACGGAAAGTCCTGGTGGGCAAGGGGACACTCAAAGGTGCGAGGTTAGGGGGTGGTGTCCTGGTTTCAGTTAGCACAGAATTAATTTTCTTCCTAGTAGCTGGTGGAATGCTGTGTTTTGGCTTAGGATGAGAAGAGTGCTGATAACACCCCGATGCTTTAATTGTTGCAGAGCAGTGCTTATACCAAGCCAAGGACATCTCAGCCTTTTGCTCTGTCCTGCCAACGGGCAGGCTGGGGGTGCAGTAAGAGCTGGGAGGGGACAGACCCAGGACAGGTGACCCAAACTAGCCAAAGGGGTATTCCATACCATCTGACGTCATGCTAAACAATAGATAGGGGTGGCTAGCTGGGGGGAGGGGGCCGGACTGCTCGGGGTTAGGCTGGGCATCGGTCAGCGGGTGGTGAGCAATTGCATTGTGCATCACTTGTTTGTACATACTATTACTTTCGTATTATCACCATTGTATCATTATTATTATTATTGTTATTATTATTTTGTTATTATTATTTTCCTGTCTTATTAAACTGTCTTTATCTCAACTCACGGGCTTCACTCCCCATTTCTCTCCCCCGTCCCAGAGAGGGAGGGGGGAGGGTGAGCGAACGGCTGCGTGGTGTTTAGCTGCCGGCCGGGTTAAACCACGACAGGTGGGCAGAGAGAAGGGGCTTTTGTTGTGTCCACCTGACAATGATAGCAGGGGGCTATCATTTCATGCCAAAGTAAATGAAGCTTGCCTTCCAGACTTCTTACTCTCATCACTGGCCGCCCTCTAGCAGTGGCCGTGATGGCTAGACCGACGGCCGTGACGGCGGGGTAGACCTGATGGCTCCACGAGGCGGGAGGGGGCGGGGGGGGGGGGGGGGAGAGCGGGGAGGAGGAGGGAGAAGTAGACCTGGTGGCTCCACGAGGAGGGAGGGGGCGGGGGGAGACAGCGGGGAGGAGGAGGGAGAAGTAGACCTGGTGGCTCCACGAGGAGGGAGGGGGCGGGGGGAGCGGGGAGGAGGAGGGAGAAGTAGACCTGGTGGCTCCACGAGGAGGGAGGGGGCGGGGGGAGACAGCGGGGAGGAGGAGGGAGAAGTAGACCTGGTGGCTCCACGAGGAGGGAGGGGGCGGGGGGAGACAGCGGGGAGGAGGAGGGAGAAGTAGACCTGGTGGCTCCACGAGGAGGGAGGGGGAAGGGGGGGGGGTGGGGGGGGGGGAGACAGCGGGGAGGAGGAGGGAGAAGTAGACCTGGTGGCTCCACGAGGAGGGAGGGGGCGGGGGGAGAGAGCGGACCCCGGCTGCTTCGGGCCGCCGCTCGCTCTGACGTCAGAGGTTCTTCCTCGGCCGCGAGAGGCTCGCCACCTGTGCCACTCAGTGCGGCTGACTGCCTGGCCGCTTTGCTTTAGCTGCTTTGGAAAATAAATGCTGTTATCTTTATGTTTGTTATTAGTTTGTTCCGTTGCCTGTTTTCTGCTGTAGCTTTAGGAATCCTGTCATTCCTTACCGTCTTTCAAAACCTCCCCCCCCCCTCCACTCCTCAGCTCCCCCTCCTCCTCCCCCCCCTCCCCCCCCCGCCTCCTCAGGCAAATGGCAGTTGAGCTCAGGTGGCGGCTCCCCAGTCAGCAGGGGTACTGGAATAGACTTGGCTGGGTGGCCGACCCCCACACCCCCACCTGCCAGCTGCGAAGGGACGGTTGGCGGGCTGTGGGGAGGCCGAATGAGGTGACCCAGCGTTCCCGAGTGTGTAAACACATCAACAGAGCAAAAAAGCAAAGCAGAGTAGGAACAGCAAAGCAGAGCAAAGAAAAGGATTCGGTGCCGGGAATACAAACCAAAACCCCCCAAAAATAGGCAGTTCTAAGGAAAGCATGTCGAAGCAGGTGCAGGAAAAGCAAAGCGGGGAAGAGCAACGAAAAGTAAAGCAAGGAAAAGTAAAGCAAAGCAAAACGAACCAAAATCATTGGGAATCGTGTAATGTCACTTATCGTCCTAAAAAACCTCACCCAACCCCATCCCCAGACGAACAGCAGCAGCGGGACCCACCTGGCGGCTCGCCGAACAGCGGGGGATGAGGAATAGACCGTGCTGGGTGGGTGGCCAGGCTTCCTGTCCCCACCCTCCAGCTCCCAGGGGACAGTCGTCGGGCTGCGGGGAGGCCACGGTGTGCGCCTGAGGGTTTATGCCTTCATCAATACACCGATCGACTCATCGCCCAAATCGGTGCGACGGTCTGCAAAAGAAGCCTACCTAGCACGGCAAAGCAGAGCTGAGCAATGCAACGGAAAGCGGAGCGAGACAAAGTATAGCCCTGCCAGGGAAAAGAAAAAGGCAAAAGGAAAAGCAAAGCCAAGAAGGGCCGGGAAAAGCAAAACGAAGCAGGGCAAGAAAAACCAAAGCAGAAGAGGTCCAGGAAAAGAAAAGTGGTGTCACGAATACAAACTAAAGCAAAACAAAGCGAGGTAGGGCCAGCAAAAGCAAAACAAAGAAGGGTGAGGAAAAAAAAAAAAAAAAAAACTAAGCTAAGGATTTCCTGGGGGGTGGGGGAAAGAAAAGCGGTGTCCTGAATACAACGTAAAGCAAAACAAAGCAAGGCAGGGCCAGCAAAAGCAAAACAAAGAAAGGCGAGAAAAACCAAAGCAAAAGAGGTCCAGGAAAAGAAAAGCGGTGTCTTGAATACAACGTAAAGCAAAACAAAGCAAGGCAGGGCCAGCAAAAGCAAAACAAAGAAGGGCGAGAGAAACCAAAGCAAAGGAGGTCCAGGGAAAGAAAAACGGTGTCACGAATACAAAGTCAAGCAAAACGAAACAAAGCGAGGCCAGAAAAAGCAAAGCATGGTGAGGAACAGAAAAACCAAAGTAAAAGAGGGCCAGGAAAAGCGAAGCAGTGCCACGAATACAAAGCAAAGCAAAGCAACGCAGGGCCAGGGAAAGCAAAGCAAAGCAAAACGGTGCTGCCAAAACAAAATGCGTAGTTAACTTAGCGTCAGTCGAAATCGCTGGGTTATGGGGAGCTGGGCGTTTGAGAAGGCCAGGGTGTGGCAGCGGCCCCCGGTTGCCTCGGGCCGCCTCTCGCTCTGACATCAGAGGCTCCTGCTCGGCCGTGAACGGCTCCCCACCTGTGCCACTCAGTTTGGCTGGCTGCCTGGCTGGTTTGCTTTAGCTGCTTATCATTATATAAATTGTTATTGTCATTATTATTATTATTATTATTATTATATACTACTAAAAAGCTATTAGAAATAAAAGTATTAAATAGTAATAGAAATAAGTATCATTAAAACGTAATAAAAATAGTAGTAGTAGTAGTAATAATAATAGTATTTTCTCCATCTGTTTCCCCCTTTAGTTTTAGGAATCGAGTAGTTATTTATTGTTGTTCTCAACCCACACCCCTCCCCAGACGAATAGCAACAGAGCCCACCTGGTGGCTCTCCGGACAACGGTGGGCAACAAAATAGACCTGGCCCGGTAGCCAGATCCCTGTCCCTGCCCGCCAGCTCCGAGGGGACAGCTGTCGGGCTGCAGGCCGGCTAACTTTTCTATGTGTTCATAAACAAGTTTCATGAACTTGTTTATGCATTCATAAAGACGGCAAAGCTAAGGAAAGGAGCACGGGGAAAAACAAAGCGGTGCCAGGAAAGGGAAAGCCAAGGAAAGAAAGCAGTTTGAGTCAAAGCAAAGCACAGCAAGGCTAAGAAAGGTACAGAAGAGCAGAGAAGGTAAAGCAAAGCACTGACAGGAACACGAAGCAAAGAAATAAAAAATAAAGCATGACCGCACAAGTAAAAACGTAGCAGGCCCAGGAAAGAAAAAGCAAAGCAAAGCAAAGCAAAGCAAAGCAAAGCAAAGCAAAGTAGCACAAGGAAAAACACAGCATTTCCAGGAGAGAAAAAGCAAAGCAATCTGAGGTAAGAACAGCAGAGAAAAGGAGGTATGGAAAAGCAAAACTGTGCCAGGAAGAGCAAAGCAAAGCGGAGCAAGGCAGAACAAAGAGAAGCAAAGCGAACGTAGCGAGCTGGCGGCCAGCCCTCCTTTGGGTTCCAAGTGTCTGTGGGGGGGAGACCGGAGGGCCCTCATGTTGTGTGCAGGTGGCAGCCAGACTTGGACAGTGGCTGTACCCTGATCGCCCTCTCCCCAGCCTCCTTCACATCTCCTGGTCCACCGTGACGGTGGGCAAGAACCATGTCTTGCCTTAGCTAGTTTTATATATTTCTATGTATTTTGTTGTTGTTGTTGTTGTTGTTGTTGTTGTTCTTGTTGTTCTTGTTGTTGTTGTTGTTTGTTGTTGTTGAGGATTTCTTCCACCGTAGTTGTGGGAATCATGTAGTTACTTACTGTCGTTGAGAACCTCAGACACACAACGAGCAGTGGGGCCCACCTGGCAGCTCGCCGCATGGCTGGGGACAAAGAATGGACCATGTCGGCTGGCCAGGCCTGCTGCCCACACGTGCCAGTTCCGAGTGGACAGTCGCTGGACTGCGGGGAGGCCAAGTTCTGTTTCCGATGGTTTATGCGTTCATAAATTTACCAATCGACTCGGCAGCAAAATCAGTGAGACAGTCTCCAAAGGAAGCCTAGCACAGCACAGGAGAGGAAGGCAATGCGGATGAAAGCTGAGCAAGACAAGGAAAAGCCCTGCTAGGCATAGGGAAAAGCAGTGACCACCAGCGCCTGGAAAAGCAAAGCACGGCCTGTAAAAACACATCAGATAGGTCCAACATGAAAACAAATCATGCAAGGAACATGAAATAAATAAATTAATTAATAAATAAATTAATAAATAAATTAATTAATTAATTAAAAAAAAAGGAAAACGAATAAAAGATGAAAGGCAAAGCAAAGCAGAGCAAAGCAAAGCTAAACAAAGAAAAACATGGCCTGATAAAGCAAACGAAAGCAAGGCCAGGGAAGGCAAAGCAGAGCTAAGGAAAGTAGCAAAAGGGAAAGCAAAGCGTAAGCAGGAAAGACAAAGCAAACAAATGAAAGCAAAGCAGTTTGAGGCAAGGCAAAACACAGCATGGGTAGGAAAGGCCGAGCAGTGCCAGGTCTATAAACCAAAGCTAAACCAAGGAAAGCATGGCCTGATAAAGCAACCGGAAGCATGGCCAGGGAAGGGAAAGCTGAGCAAGTCAAAGCAGAGCAAAGGAAAGTAGCACAAGGAAATGCAAAGTATTTCCAGGAGAGAAAGAGCAAAACACTCTGAGGCAAAGCAGGGGCAAGAACAGCAGAGGAAAGGAGGGATGGGAAAGCAAAACTGTGCCAGGAAGAGCAAAGCAAAGCGGAGCAAGGCAAAACAAAGAGAAGCAAAGCAAACGTAGCGAGCTGGCGGCTAGCCCAGTAAAACCAGTGGGACTGTCTCCAAAAGAATCCTAGCACAGCACAGGACAGCAGAGCAATGCGGATAAAAGCTGAGCAAGGCAGAGTAAAACCCTGCTAAGAAAAAGACCTAGCGGCATAAAGAAAAGCAGTAACAACCAAGGTCTGGAAAAGCAAAGCACGGCCTGTAAAAACACATCAGATAGGTCCAAAATGAAACCAAAAGAATGCAATGAACATTTAAAGAAAAAAAAAAATAATAATAATAATTAAAAAAAAAATAGATGCAAAGCATGTCCAGAAAAGGCAAAACATAGCAAGGCAAAGCAGAGCAGAGAGAAGCTAAACAAAGGCAAGCATGGCCCCATAAAGCAAAACAAAGCAAGGTCGGGGAAGGCAAAGCAGAGCTAAGGAAAGTAGCACAATGAAAAATAAACCATAACGAGGGAAGAAAAAACAAAGCAGTCTGACGCAAATCCAAGCAAAGCCACGGCAAGAACAGCAGAGGAAAGGAGGGATGGGAAAGCAAAACTGTGCCAGGAAGAGCAAAGCAAAGCGGAGCAAGGACAAAACAAAGAGAAGCAAAGCGAACGTAGCGAGCTGGCGGCCAGCCCTCCTTTGGGTTCCAAGTGTCTGTGGGGGGGAGACCGGAGGGCTCCATGTTGTGTACAGGTGGCAGCCAGACTTGGACAGTGGCTGTACCCTGATCGCCCGCTCCTCAGCCTTCTTCACAGCTCCTAGTCCACTGTGACACCCGGCAAGGGCCATGTCTTGCTTTAGCTGGTTTTATATCTATATACATTTTTTTGTTGTTTGTTGTGGATTTCTACCACCGTAGTTGTGGGAATCACGTAGTTACTTATTCTCGTTGAAATTCTCACTGAACACTATCACCACACGAGTAGCAGTTAGGGGTCCCCTGACGGCTCGCCGCATGGCTGGGGACACAGAATGGAGCATGTCGGCTGGCCAGGCCTGCTGCACCCAGCCTCCAGTTCCGAGGGGACAGTCGCTGGACTGCGGGGAGGCCAAGTTCTGTGTCTGATGGTTTATGCGTTCATAAATTTACCAATCGACTCGGCAGCAAAATCAGTGAGACAGTCCCCAAAGGAAGCCTAGCACAGCACAGGAGAGCAGAGCAATGCGGATGAAAGCTGAGCAAGACAAAGCAAAGCCCTGCTAGGGAAAAGACCTAGCGGCATAGGGAAAAGCAATGACATCCAGCGCCTGGAAAAGCAAAGCACGGCCAGAGAAAACACAAGAAAAAGATATAAAAGGAAAACAGAAAGCATGGAATTGAACATCAGATAAAAAAAAAAAAAAAAAAATGCAAAGCATGACCAGGAAAGGCATAGCAAAGCAGAACAAAGTAGAGGAAAGCAAAGCTAAACAAAGGAAAGCATGGCCCTATTGAAAAAAAAAAAAAAAAAAAAAAAGCAAGGCCAGGGAGGGCAAAGCTGAGCAAAGGAAAGTAGCACCAGGAAAAGCAAAGCATAACCAGGAAAGAGAAAGAAGTGAAAATAAATAAATAAATAAATAAATAACGAACAAAAACAAACAAACAAACAAAACAAAAAAAACAGCAATAAAAACCACAACAAAGCGAAAAAGTTGGAGGTAAGGCAAATCAGAGCTGGGTTAAGAGAAGCTAAGCAGAGCAGAGAAGGAAAAGCAAAGCAATGCCAGGAATACAAAGCAAGGCAAAGCAAAGCATGGCCAGGCAAGGCAAAGCAGAACAAAAGAAAGTAGCAAAAGGAACAGCAAAGCAGTGCCAGGAACACAAAGTAAAGCAAAACAAAGGCAAGCATGGCCTGAAAATAGAAGTGAGAGCAGGAGCAGGTGAGGCAAAAGAGAGCAAGGCAAAGGTAAAAAAAGGAAAGCATGGCCCCATAAAGCAAAACAAAGCACGGCCAGGGAAGGCAAAGCTGAGCAAAGGAAAGTAGCACCAGGAAAAGCAAAGCATAACCAGGGAAGACAAAGCAAACAAAGCAAAGCAAAGCAGTTTGAGGCAAGGCAAAGCACAGCATGGGTAGGAAAGGCAGAGCAGTGCCAGGTCTATAACCCAAAGCTAAACCAAGGAAAGCAAGGCCAGGGAAGGCAAAGCAAAGCTAAGGAAAGTAGCAAAAGGGAAAGCAAAGCGTAAGCAGGAAAGACAAAGCAAACAAATGAAAGCAAAGCAGTTTGAGGCAAGGCAAAGCACAGCATGGGTAGGAAAGGCCGAGCAGTGCCAGGTCTATAAACCAAAGCTAAACCAAGGAAAGCATGGCCTGATAAAGCAACCGGAAGCATGGCCAGGGAAGGGAAAGCTGAGCAAGTCAAAGCAGAGCAAAGGAAAGTAGCACAAGGAAATGCAAAGTATTTCCAGGAGAGAAAGAGCAAAACACTCTGAGGCAAAGCAGGGGCAAGAACAGCAGAGGAAAGGAGGGATGGGAAAGCAAAACTGTGCCAGGAAGAGCAAAGCAAAGCGGAGCAAGGCAAAACAAAGAGAAGCAAAGCGAACGTAGCGAGCTGGCGGCCAGCACTCCTTTGGGTTCCAAGTGTCTGTGGGGGGCAGACCGGAGGGCCCTCATGTTGTGTGCAGGTGGCAGCCAGACTTGGACAGTGGCTGTACCCTGATCGCCCTCTCCCCAGCCTCCTTCACATCTCCTGGTGCACCGTGACGGTGGGCAAGAACCATGTCTTGCCTTAGCTGGTTTTATATATCTCTATCTATTTTGTTGTTGTTGTTGTTGTTGTTGTGGATTTCTTCCACCGTAGTTGTGGGAATCATGTCGTTACTTACTGTCTTTAAGAACCTCAGACACACAACGAGCAGTGGGGCCCACCTGGCAGCTCGCCGCATGGCTGGGGACAAAGAATGGACCATGTCGGCTGGCCAGGCCTGCTGCCCACACGCGCCAGTTCTGAGGGGACAGTGGCTGGGCTGCGGGGAGGCCAAGTTCTGTTTCTGACGGTTTATGCGTTCATAAATTTACCAATCGACTCAGCAGCAAAATCAGCGAGACAGTCCCCAAAGGAAGCCTAGCACAGCACAGGAGAGCAGAGCAATGCGGATGAAAGCTGAGCAAGACAAAGCAGAGCCCTGCTAGGGAAAAGACCTAGCGGCATAGGTGTAGTGGGTTTACATGGCAAGGTTTTGGTAGCAGGGGGCCATAGGGGTGGTTTCTGTGAGAAAGATCTAGAAGCCGCCCCATATTTGGGAAGGGCCCCATTGTTTTCCAGATCTGAGCCAATAAGCGATGTTGTTTTGCGCCTCTGTGAGATCATATTTAAGACAGGGAAAAATTGCTGCGCCACAGCAGCCGGGAGAGTCAAGGGAGTGAGAAACAGCCTTGCAGGTGCCAAGGTCAGTGTAGAAGGAGGGGGAGAGGTGCTCCAGGCGCCGGAGCAGAAGTCCCCTGCGGCCTGTGGTGAGGACCGTGGTGAAGCAGGATGTCCCCCTGCAGCCCATGGAGTACCACGGTGGAGCAGGGTTCCAACGCTGCAGCCCGTGGAGGAGACCACGGTGGAGCAGGTGGCCCTGCACCGATGGAGGCTGCCGCCTGTGGAAGACCCCTGCCGGAGCAGATTCCGGGCCGGACCTGTAGCCCGTGGAGAGGAGACCACGCAGGAGCAGGTGATCTGGCAGGAGCTGCTGCCCGTAGGGGAGCCGGGTTGGAGCAGTTTTCTCCTGAGGGATGGACCCCGTGGTACGGACCCATATCTGGAGCAGTTCTGGAAGAGCTGCTGCCTGTGGGAAGCCCACGCCGGATCAGTTCGTCAAGGACTGCATCCCGTGGGTGGGACCCCACAGCACAGGGGACGAGAGTGACCAAGAAGGAGCGGCAGAGAAGAAGTGCTGTAGACTGACCATAACCCCCATTCCCCCGTTCCCCTGCGCCGCTCGGGGGGAGGAGGTGGAAGAGGGTGGATGGGGGGGGAGGTGCTTTTGGTTTCTTTCCTTTGTTTCTCACTTCTCTAGCTTGTTAGTAATGAGCAATAAATCTTACTATCTGTCTTCTTATGCTGAGTCTGTTTTGCCCGTTACACTAATTATTGCGTGATTTTCTCGTCCTTATCCCAATCCTTGAGCCCCTTTCACAGATTTTCTCCCCATTCCTCTTTGAGGAGGGGGAGTGAGAGAGCGGCTGTGGTGGAGCTCGGCTGCCCACTCGAGCGGAACCACGACAATAGGGAAAAGCAATGACATCCAGCGCCTGGAAAAGCAAAGCACGGCCAGAGAAAACACAAGAAAAAGACATAAAAGGAAAACAGAAAGCATGGAATTGAACATCAAATAAAAATAAAAAAAAAATGCAAAGCATGACCAGGAAAGGCATAGCAAAGCAGAACAAAGTAGAGGAAAGCAAAGCTAAACAAAGGAAAGCATGGACCTATAAAAAAAAAAAAAAAAAAAAAAAAAAAAAAGCAAGGCCAGGGAGGGCAAAGCTCAGCAAAGGAAAGTAGCACCAGGAAAAGCAAAGCATAACCAGGAAAGAGAAAGAAGTGAAAATAAATAAATAAATAAATAAATAACGAACAAAAACAAACAAACAAACAAAACAAAAAAAACAGCAATAAAAACCACAACAAAGTGAAAAAGTTGGAGGTAAGGCAAATCAGAGCTGGGTTAAGAGAAGCTAAGCAGAGCAGAGAAGGAAAAGCAAAGCAATGCCAGGAATACAAAGCAAGGCAAAGCAAAGCATGGCCAGGCAAGGCAAAGCAGAACAAAAGAAAGTAGCAAAAGGAACAGCAAAGCAGTGCCAGGAATACAAAGTAAAGCAAAACAAAGGCAAGCATGGCCTGAAAATAGAAGTGAGAGCAGGAGCAGGTGAGGCAAAAGAGAGCAAGGCAAAGGTAAAAAAAGGAAAGCATGGCCCCATAAAGCAAAACAAAGCACGGCCAGGGAAGGCAAAGCTGAGCAAGTCAAAGCAGAGCAAAGGAATGTAGCACAAGGAAAAGCAAAACATTTTCAGGAAAGAAAAAGCAAAGCAATCTGAGGCAAAGCCGGGGCAAGAACAGCAGAGGAAAGGAGGTATGGGAAAGCAAAACTGTGCCAGGAAGAGCAAAGCAAAGCAGAGCAAGGCAATACAAAGAGAAGCAAAGCGAACGTAGCGAGCTGGCGGCCAGCCCTCCTTTGGATTCCAGGTGGCTGTGGGGGGGAGACCGGAGGGCCTCCATTTTGTGTACAGGTGGCAGCCAGACTTGGACAGTGGCTGTACCCTGATCGCCCTCTCCCCAGCCTCCTTCACAGCTCCTAGTCCACCGTGACGTTTTATATATCTCTATCTGTTTTGTTGTTGTTGTTGTTGTTGTTGTTGTTGTTGTTGTTGTTGTTGTTGTTGTTGTTGTTGTGGATTTCTTCCACCGTAGTTGTGGGAATCATGTAGTTACTTACTGTCGTCGAGAACCTCAGACACACAACTAGCAGTGGGGCCCACCTGGCAGCTCGCCGCATGGCTGGGGACAAAGAATGGACCATGTCGGCTGGCCAGGCCTGCTGCCCACACGTGCCAGTTCCGAGTGGACAGTCACTGGACTGCGGGGAGGCCAAGTTCTGTTTCCGATGGTTTATGTGTTCATAAATTTACCAACCGACTCGGCAGCAAAATCAGTGAGACAGTCTCCAAAGGAAGCCTAGCACAGCACAGGAGAGGAAGGCAATGCGGATGAAAGCTGAGCAAGAAAATGAAAAGCCCTGCTAGGCATAGGGAAAAACAGTGACCACCAGTGCCTGGAAAAGCAAAGCACGGCCTGTAAAAACACATCAGATAGGTCCAAAACGAAAACAAATCATGCAAGGAACATGAAATAAATAAATAAATAATTTCTTTATTTAAGTAATTAATTAAAAAAAAAGAAAAACGAATAAAAGATGAAAGGCAAAGCAAAGCAGAACAAAGCAAAGCTAAACAAAGGAAAACATGGCCTGATAAAGCAAACGAAAGGAAGGCCAGGGAAGGCAAAGCAGAGCTAAGGAAAGTAGCACCAGGTAAAGCAAAGCAGTGCCAGGAAAGAGAAAGAAGTGAAAATAAATAAAAAAAAAAAGAAAAAATGAACAAACAAGCAAACAAACAAAAAAACACCTTTAAAATAAACACAACAAAGCGAAAAAGTTGGAGGTGAGGCAAATCAGAGCTGGGTTAAGAGAAGCTAAGCAGAGCAGAGAAGGAAAAGCAAAGCAATGCCAGGAATACAAAGCAAGGCAAAGGAAAGCATGGCCAGGCAAGGCAAAGCAGAACAAAAGAAAGTAGCAAAAGGAACAGCAAAGCAGTGCCAGGAATACAAAGTAAAGCAAAACAAAGGCAAGCATGGCCTGAAAATGGAAAGGAGAGCAGGAGCAGGTGAGGCAAAAGAGAGCAAGGCAAAGGTAAAAAAAGGAAAGCATGGCCCCATAAAGCAAAACAAAGCACGGCCAGGGAAGGCAAAGCTGAGCAAAGGAAAGTAGCACCAGGAAAAGCAAAGCAGTGCCAGGAAAGAGAAAGAAGTGGAAATAAATAAATAAATAAATAATGAACAAAAAAAAAAAAAAAAAAAAAAAAAAAACAGAAATATAAACCACAACAAAGCGAAAAAGTTCGAGGTAAGGCAAATCAGAGCTGGGTTAAGAGAAGCTAAGCAGAGCAGAGAAGGAAAAGCAAAGCAATGCCAGAAATATAAAGCAAAGCAAAGCAAAACAAAGGTAAGCATGTCCTGAAAATAGAAGTGAGAGCAGGAGCAGGTGAGGCAAAAGAGAGCAAGGCAAAGGTAAAAAAAGGAAAGCATGGCCCCATAAAGCAAAACAAAGCACGGCCAGGGAAGGCAAAGCTGAGCAAAGGAAAGTAGCACCAGGAAAAGCAAAGCATAACCAGGGAAGACAAAGCAAACAAAGCAAAGCAAAGCAGTTTGAGGCAAGGCAAAGCACAGCAGGGGTAGGAAAAGGAAAGCAGTGCCAGGTCTATAACCCAAAGCTAAACCAAGGAAAGCATGGCCAGGGAAGGGAAAGCCGAGCAAGTCAAAGCAGAGCAAGGGAACGTAGCACAAGGAAAAGCAAAGCATTTTCAGGAAAGAAAAAGCAAAGCAATCTGAGGCAAAGCCTGGGCAAGAACAGCAGAGGAAAGGAGGTATGGGAAAGCAAAACTGTGCCAGGAAGAGCAAAGCAAAGCGGAGCAAGGCAAAACAAAGGGAAGCAAAGCGAACGTAGCGAGCTGGCGGCCAGCCCTCCTTTGGGTTCCAAGTGTCTGTGGGGGGCAGACCGGAGGGCCCTCATGTTGTGTGCAGGTGGCAGCCAGACTTGGACAGTGGCTGTACCCTGATCGCCCTCTCCCCAGCCTCCTTCACATCTCCTGGTGCACCGTGACGGTGGGCAAGAACCATGTCTTGCCTTAGCTGGTTGTTGTTGTTGTTGTTGTGGATTTCTTCCACCGTAGTTGTGGGAATCATGTCGTTACTTACTGTCTTTAAGAACCTCAGACACACAACGAGCAGTGGGACCCACCTGGCAGCTCGCCGCATGGCTGGGGACAAAGAATGGACCATGTCGGCTGGCCAGGCCTGCTGCCCACACGCGCCAGTTCTGAGGGGACAGTGGCTGGGCTGCGGGGAGGCCAAGTTCTGTGTCTGACGGTTTATGCGTTCATAAATTTACCAATCGACTCAGCAGCAAAATCATCGAGACAGTCTCCAAAGGAAGCCTAGCACAGCACAGGAGAGCAGAGCAATGCGGATGAAAGCTGAGCAAGACAAAGCAGAGCCCTGCTAGGGAAACGACGGCGGGGTTGGTTCCCGGCCGGCAGGTGTTCCCCGGCTCGGGGGGGCCGCGGGCGCCTTGTACAAGTGCTGCGGACAGCAGCCGCCAGGTCTACCCGGCCGCGGTCGCCATGTTTGTTTTGCCGGTTGGCGACCTGTAGGGGTCGCTGCAGGTCCGACCGCGAGAACGGCGTTGGGGTCTGCCCGGCAGCGACGGGAGCGCGCGCGCGCGCGCGTTTGCGAAGGCGCGCGCCCGTCGGTGGGTCGAGCGGTTCCCGAGCGGTTCCGATGGCGCGGAAAGCGTCGGAAATTCCCGGAAAGGTCCGAAAAAGGCCGAAAAGGTCCGAAAAGTGCCGGAAGGGCCCGCTCGAAAAGCGAAGGAAGGCGGGCCGGCGGTGTTGGTTCCCGGCCGGCGGGTCTCCCCGTGTCCTCCTGAGGTTGCCAGGTCTACCCGCGCGAAGGAGTTTGCCGACGATCGGGCAGAGGGAACGGCGGCCAGGTCTACCGCGTCTCCGACGGGACTTAGGGGCCCGCCGTGGGGCTGGAGGTAGACTAGCAGCTCGTGCCACGGCTCGGAAGGTGTGGTAGGCGTCGCTGTTTCTCTGTGCCTCCAGTTAGGTCGAGGTAAAAGTCGGTTGCGCTCGGGTGCCTCGCCGCGGTAGCCTGGAAAAGGACGTGCGTCGTTTCTGAGGCAAGGACTTTTCTGTCCGTCTATAGGAGAGAGTGAGGACTCTGCTCCGCCAGCGGTGCCGAGCGAGCGCTTGGGGCTTGGAGAGGCGGCGCGCGAGCGAGAAGGGGGCGCGCGGCGTCGGTGGTGGCGTCGGCTCGGGCGTGGGTTGTGTGGAGCGGTAGCCGCCAGCTGTTTGCCGACCCAGCTACCCCGCCGGCGAGCGAGAAGCGGTCTCGCGCGTGCGAGTCGCCGGAGAAGCAGCAACGAGCCGCGAGCTCAGAGCTGTGGAGAGAGAGAGAGAGAGCGGCCAGAAGCCGGCGGGCGGTCCGCCGGCGCCCGAACGCGTCTGTCCGGGGGCGTCCCCGGCTGCTTGTGTGGGTCCCGGAGGCTCGGAAAGCGAAAGAGGGGGGACCCCGCGGATTGTCACGGCCGAGGCGGCGGCGCCTCCGGCTCCCGACGATGCACCTCACGTCACCCGCACGCAGGCGCCCGTCGAGGCGTTCCTCGGGCACGTCGGAGAGGCTTCCCGGCGGGTCGGTTCCTGTCAGGGCCGATGTTCAGGTCGGCGCGAGCACCTCTCGCGGACGTTGCTCCAGCACACCCGCACGCACGCACGCGACGCTGTTCGCTGCTTTTTTTTTTTTTTTTTTTTTTTTTTTTCCCCGATCGATGAGGCCACTCGGGTCGCGTCGGACAGGGCCCCCGGCGGGCCGGCTCTTCCGCGCTCCCCTGTCCCGGGGGAGCCGCGGCGGTGTCCGGTGTTCAGGCACGGGCGGTCTCCTGTCCAGCTCGCTTCCCGTCGCAGGTGAGGCGCTGCCTCGCTCGGGGCGAGAGCGGCGGCGGCGGTTAGGGCGCGTGCCCTGGTCGCTGGTCGGCGCTCCGGCCGTCGTTCTCGTCGCCGAACGAAGGGGCTTTTCCGGCCGAAGCCGGCTGTGTGACGGCCGAGCGGCCCCGCGAGCCGCAGGGGTCCGTGAGCGTTGCGCGAGGCGCTGGTGCCGGCCTCGGTCCGGGGCCCGGCGGGTGCCGGCCGCGAGCAGCAAGGCGGCGGGGGTGGCCGCAAACGATGTGCCAAAAGCAGCGAGGGCGAGCGAGTGAGCGAGAGAGAGCCGCGCGGCGCGTCCCGCCTCCGGTGGGCTGGCTGGGTGGGGGGGCGTCCCCCCGCCGCGTCGGGGCCGCCGCAGCAGTGTGCGCGCTTTTGGTGGCCGCGTCCCCCGTCCGCTGCGGAGCGCGCCGCCCCGGTGTCGTGGGTGCCCCGGTCGCGGGGGCTCGTGCCCGCCTCGAGGTCGCG
>NC_092603.1:2850000-2867500 GCF_047663525.1 Anas platyrhynchos
GGGGCTTTTGTTGTGTCCACCTGACAATGATAGCAGGGGGCTATCATTTCATGCCAAAGTAAATGAAGCTTGCCTTCCAGACTTCTTACTCTCATCACTGGCCGCCCTCTAGCAGTGGCCGTGATGGCTAGACCGACGGCCGTGACGGCGGGGTAGACCTGATGGCTCCACGAGGCGGGAGGGGGCGGGGGGGGGGGGGGGGAGAGCGGGGAGGAGGAGGGAGAAGTAGACCTGGTGGCTCCACGAGGAGGGAGGGGGCGGGGGGAGACAGCGGGGAGGAGGAGGGAGAAGTAGACCTGGTGGCTCCACGAGGAGGGAGGGGGCGGGGGGAGCGGGGAGGAGGAGGGAGAAGTAGACCTGGTGGCTCCACGAGGAGGGAGGGGGCGGGGGGAGACAGCGGGGAGGAGGAGGGAGAAGTAGACCTGGTGGCTCCACGAGGAGGGAGGGGGCGGGGGGAGACAGCGGGGAGGAGGAGGGAGAAGTAGACCTGGTGGCTCCACGAGGAGGGAGGGGGAAGGGGGGGGGGTGGGGGGGGGGGAGACAGCGGGGAGGAGGAGGGAGAAGTAGACCTGGTGGCTCCACGAGGAGGGAGGGGGCGGGGGGAGAGAGCGGACCCCGGCTGCTTCGGGCCGCCGCTCGCTCTGACGTCAGAGGTTCTTCCTCGGCCGCGAGAGGCTCGCCACCTGTGCCACTCAGTGCGGCTGACTGCCTGGCCGCTTTGCTTTAGCTGCTTTGGAAAATAAATGCTGTTATCTTTATGTTTGTTATTAGTTTGTTCCGTTGCCTGTTTTCTGCTGTAGCTTTAGGAATCCTGTCATTCCTTACCGTCTTTCAAAACCTCCCCCCCCCCTCCACTCCTCAGCTCCCCCTCCTCCTCCCCCCCCTCCCCCCCCCGCCTCCTCAGGCAAATGGCAGTTGAGCTCAGGTGGCGGCTCCCCAGTCAGCAGGGGTACTGGAATAGACTTGGCTGGGTGGCCGACCCCCACACCCCCACCTGCCAGCTGCGAAGGGACGGTTGGCGGGCTGTGGGGAGGCCGAATGAGGTGACCCAGCGTTCCCGAGTGTGTAAACACATCAACAGAGCAAAAAAGCAAAGCAGAGTAGGAACAGCAAAGCAGAGCAAAGAAAAGGATTCGGTGCCGGGAATACAAACCAAAACCCCCCAAAAATAGGCAGTTCTAAGGAAAGCATGTCGAAGCAGGTGCAGGAAAAGCAAAGCGGGGAAGAGCAACGAAAAGTAAAGCAAGGAAAAGTAAAGCAAAGCAAAACGAACCAAAATCATTGGGAATCGTGTAATGTCACTTATCGTCCTAAAAAACCTCACCCAACCCCATCCCCAGACGAACAGCAGCAGCGGGACCCACCTGGCGGCTCGCCGAACAGCGGGGGATGAGGAATAGACCGTGCTGGGTGGGTGGCCAGGCTTCCTGTCCCCACCCTCCAGCTCCCAGGGGACAGTCGTCGGGCTGCGGGGAGGCCACGGTGTGCGCCTGAGGGTTTATGCCTTCATCAATACACCGATCGACTCATCGCCCAAATCGGTGCGACGGTCTGCAAAAGAAGCCTACCTAGCACGGCAAAGCAGAGCTGAGCAATGCAACGGAAAGCGGAGCGAGACAAAGCATAGCCCTGCCAGGGAAAAGAAAAAGGCAAAAGGAAAAGCAAAGCCAAGAAGGGCCGGGAAAAGCAAAACGAAGCAGGGCAAGAAAAACCAAAGCAGAAGAGGTCCAGGAAAAGAAAAGTGGTGTCACGAATACAAACTAAAGCAAAACAAAGCGAGGTAGGGCCAGCAAAAGCAAAACAAAGAAGGGTGAGGAAAAAAAAAAAAAAAAAAAACTAAGCTAAGGATTTCCTGGGGGGTGGGGGAAAGAAAAGCGGTGTCCTGAATACAACGTAAAGCAAAACAAAGCAAGGCAGGGCCAGCAAAAGCAAAACAAAGAAAGGCGAGAAAAACCAAAGCAAAAGAGGTCCAGGAAAAGAAAAGCGGTGTCTTGAATACAACGTAAAGCAAAACAAAGCAAGGCAGGGCCAGCAAAAGCAAAACAAAGAAGGGCGAGAGAAACCAAAGCAAAGGAGGTCCAGGGAAAGAAAAACGGTGTCACGAATACAAAGTCAAGCAAAACGAAACAAAGCGAGGCCAGAAAAAGCAAAGCATGGTGAGGAACAGAAAAACCAAAGTAAAAGAGGGCCAGGAAAAGCGAAGCAGTGCCACGAATACAAAGCAAAGCAAAGCAACGCAGGGCCAGGGAAAGCAAAGCAAAGCAAAACGGTGCTGCCAAAACAAAATGCGTAGTTAACTTAGCGTCAGTCGAAATCGCTGGGTTATGGGGAGCTGGGCGTTTGAGAAGGCCAGGGTGTGGCAGCGGCCCCCGGTTGCCTCGGGCCGCCTCTCGCTCTGACATCAGAGGCTCCTGCTCGGCCGTGAACGGCTCCCCACCTGTGCCACTCAGTTTGGCTGGCTGCCTGGCTGGTTTGCTTTAGCTGCTTATCATTATATAAATTGTTATTGTCATTATTATTATTATTATTATTATTATATACTACTAAAAAGCTATTAGAAATAAAAGTATTAAATAGTAATAGAAATAAGTATCATTAAAACGTAATAAAAATAGTAGTAGTAGTAGTAATAATAATAGTATTTTCTCCATCTGTTTCCCCCTTTAGTTTTAGGAATCGAGTAGTTATTTATTGTTGTTCTCAACCCACACCCCTCCCCAGACGAATAGCAACAGAGCCCACCTGGTGGCTCTCCGGACAACGGTGGGCAACAAAATAGACCTGGCCCGGTAGCCAGATCCCTGTCCCTGCCCGCCAGCTCCGAGGGGACAGCTGTCGGGCTGCAGGCCGGCTAACTTTTCTATGTGTTCATAAACAAGTTTCATGAACTTGTTTATGCATTCATAAAGACGGCAAAGCTAAGGAAAGGAGCACGGGGAAAAACAAAGCGGTGCCAGGAAAGGGAAAGCCAAGGAAAGAAAGCAGTTTGAGTCAAAGCAAAGCACAGCAAGGCTAAGAAAGGTACAGAAGAGCAGAGAAGGTAAAGCAAAGCACTGACAGGAACACGAAGCAAAGAAATAAAAAATAAAGCATGACCGCACAAGTAAAAACGTAGCAGGCCCAGGAAAGAAAAAGCAAAGCAAAGCAAAGCAAAGCAAAGCAAAGCAAAGCAAAGTAGCACAAGGAAAAACACAGCATTTCCAGGAGAGAAAAAGCAAAGCAATCTGAGGTAAGAACAGCAGAGAAAAGGAGGTATGGAAAAGCAAAACTGTGCCAGGAAGAGCAAAGCAAAGCGGAGCAAGGCAGAACAAAGAGAAGCAAAGCGAACGTAGCGAGCTGGCGGCCAGCCCTCCTTTGGGTTCCAAGTGTCTGTGGGGGGGAGACCGGAGGGCCCTCATGTTGTGTACAGGTGGCAGCCAGACTTGGACAGTGGCTGTACCCTGATCGCCCTCTCCCCAGCCTCCTTCACATCTCCTGGTCCACCGTGACGGTGGGCAAGAACCATGTCTTGCCTTAGCTAGTTTTATATATTTCTATGTATTTTGTTGTTGTTGTTGTTGTTGTTGTTGTTGTTCTTGTTGTTCTTGTTGTTGTTGTTGTTTGTTGTTGTTGAGGATTTCTTCCACCGTAGTTGTGGGAATCATGTAGTTACTTACTGTCGTTGAGAACCTCAGACACACAACGAGCAGTGGGGCCCACCTGGCAGCTCGCCGCATGGCTGGGGACAAAGAATGGACCATGTCGGCTGGCCAGGCCTGCTGCCCACACGTGCCAGTTCCGAGTGGACAGTCGCTGGACTGCGGGGAGGCCAAGTTCTGTTTCCGATGGTTTATGCGTTCATAAATTTACCAATCGACTCGGCAGCAAAATCAGTGAGACAGTCTCCAAAGGAAGCCTAGCACAGCACAGGAGAGGAAGGCAATGCGGATGAAAGCTGAGCAAGACAAGGAAAAGCCCTGCTAGGCATAGGGAAAAGCAGTGACCACCAGCGCCTGGAAAAGCAAAGCACGGCCTGTAAAAACACATCAGATAGGTCCAACATGAAAACAAATCATGCAAGGAACATGAAATAAATAAATTAATTAATAAATAAATTAATAAATAAATTAATTAATTAATTAAAAAAAAAGGAAAACGAATAAAAGATGAAAGGCAAAGCAAAGCAGAGCAAAGCAAAGCTAAACAAAGAAAAACATGGCCTGATAAAGCAAACGAAAGCAAGGCCAGGGAAGGCAAAGCAGAGCTAAGGAAAGTAGCAAAAGGGAAAGCAAAGCGTAAGCAGGAAAGACAAAGCAAACAAATGAAAGCAAAGCAGTTTGAGGCAAGGCAAAACACAGCATGGGTAGGAAAGGCCGAGCAGTGCCAGGTCTATAAACCAAAGCTAAACCAAGGAAAGCATGGCCTGATAAAGCAACCGGAAGCATGGCCAGGGAAGGGAAAGCTGAGCAAGTCAAAGCAGAGCAAAGGAAAGTAGCACAAGGAAATGCAAAGTATTTCCAGGAGAGAAAGAGCAAAACACTCTGAGGCAAAGCAGGGGCAAGAACAGCAGAGGAAAGGAGGGATGGGAAAGCAAAACTGTGCCAGGAAGAGCAAAGCAAAGCGGAGCAAGGCAAAACAAAGAGAAGCAAAGCAAACGTAGCGAGCTGGCGGCTAGCCCAGTAAAACCAGTGGGACTGTCTCCAAAAGAATCCTAGCACAGCACAGGACAGCAGAGCAATGCGGATAAAAGCTGAGCAAGGCAGAGTAAAACCCTGCTAAGAAAAAGACCTAGCGGCATAAAGAAAAGCAGTAACAACCAAGGTCTGGAAAAGCAAAGCACGGCCTGTAAAAACACATCAGATAGGTCCAAAATGAAACCAAAAGAATGCAATGAACATTTAAAGAAAAAAAAAAATAATAATAATAATTAAAAAAAAAATAGATGCAAAGCATGTCCAGAAAAGGCAAAACATAGCAAGGCAAAGCAGAGCAGAGAGAAGCTAAACAAAGGCAAGCATGGCCCCATAAAGCAAAACAAAGCAAGGTCGGGGAAGGCAAAGCAGAGCTAAGGAAAGTAGCACAATGAAAAATAAACCATAACGAGGGAAGAAAAAACAAAGCAGTCTGACGCAAATCCAAGCAAAGCCACGGCAAGAACAGCAGAGGAAAGGAGGGATGGGAAAGCAAAACTGTGCCAGGAAGAGCAAAGCAAAGCGGAGCAAGGACAAAACAAAGAGAAGCAAAGCGAACGTAGCGAGCTGGCGGCCAGCCCTCCTTTGGGTTCCAAGTGTCTGTGGGGGGGAGACCGGAGGGCTCCATGTTGTGTACAGGTGGCAGCCAGACTTGGACAGTGGCTGTACCCTGATCGCCCGCTCCTCAGCCTTCTTCACAGCTCCTAGTCCACTGTGACACCCGGCAAGGGCCATGTCTTGCTTTAGCTGGTTTTATATCTATATACATTTTTTTGTTGTTTGTTGTGGATTTCTACCACCGTAGTTGTGGGAATCACGTAGTTACTTATTCTCGTTGAAATTCTCACTGAACACTATCACCACACGAGTAGCAGTTAGGGGTCCCCTGACGGCTCGCCGCATGGCTGGGGACACAGAATGGAGCATGTCGGCTGGCCAGGCCTGCTGCACCCAGCCTCCAGTTCCGAGGGGACAGTCGCTGGACTGCGGGGAGGCCAAGTTCTGTGTCTGATGGTTTATGCGTTCATAAATTTACCAATCGACTCGGCAGCAAAATCAGTGAGACAGTCCCCAAAGGAAGCCTAGCACAGCACAGGAGAGCAGAGCAATGCGGATGAAAGCTGAGCAAGACAAAGCAAAGCCCTGCTAGGGAAAAGACCTAGCGGCATAGGGAAAAGCAATGACATCCAGCGCCTGGAAAAGCAAAGCACGGCCAGAGAAAACACAAGAAAAAGATATAAAAGGAAAACAGAAAGCATGGAATTGAACATCAGATAAAAAAAAAAAAAAAAAAATGCAAAGCATGACCAGGAAAGGCATAGCAAAGCAGAACAAAGTAGAGGAAAGCAAAGCTAAACAAAGGAAAGCATGGCCCTATTGAAAAAAAAAAAAAAAAAAAAAAAGCAAGGCCAGGGAGGGCAAAGCTGAGCAAAGGAAAGTAGCACCAGGAAAAGCAAAGCATAACCAGGAAAGAGAAAGAAGTGAAAATAAATAAATAAATAAATAAATAACGAACAAAAACAAACAAACAAACAAAACAAAAAAAACAGCAATAAAAACCACAACAAAGCGAAAAAGTTGGAGGTAAGGCAAATCAGAGCTGGGTTAAGAGAAGCTAAGCAGAGCAGAGAAGGAAAAGCAAAGCAATGCCAGGAATACAAAGCAAGGCAAAGCAAAGCATGGCCAGGCAAGGCAAAGCAGAACAAAAGAAAGTAGCAAAAGGAACAGCAAAGCAGTGCCAGGAACACAAAGTAAAGCAAAACAAAGGCAAGCATGGCCTGAAAATAGAAGTGAGAGCAGGAGCAGGTGAGGCAAAAGAGAGCAAGGCAAAGGTAAAAAAAGGAAAGCATGGCCCCATAAAGCAAAACAAAGCACGGCCAGGGAAGGCAAAGCTGAGCAAAGGAAAGTAGCACCAGGAAAAGCAAAGCATAACCAGGGAAGACAAAGCAAACAAAGCAAAGCAAAGCAGTTTGAGGCAAGGCAAAGCACAGCATGGGTAGGAAAGGCAGAGCAGTGCCAGGTCTATAACCCAAAGCTAAACCAAGGAAAGCAAGGCCAGGGAAGGCAAAGCAAAGCTAAGGAAAGTAGCAAAAGGGAAAGCAAAGCGTAAGCAGGAAAGACAAAGCAAACAAATGAAAGCAAAGCAGTTTGAGGCAAGGCAAAGCACAGCATGGGTAGGAAAGGCCGAGCAGTGCCAGGTCTATAAACCAAAGCTAAACCAAGGAAAGCATGGCCTGATAAAGCAACCGGAAGCATGGCCAGGGAAGGGAAAGCTGAGCAAGTCAAAGCAGAGCAAAGGAAAGTAGCACAAGGAAATGCAAAGTATTTCCAGGAGAGAAAGAGCAAAACACTCTGAGGCAAAGCAGGGGCAAGAACAGCAGAGGAAAGGAGGGATGGGAAAGCAAAACTGTGCCAGGAAGAGCAAAGCAAAGCGGAGCAAGGCAAAACAAAGAGAAGCAAAGCGAACGTAGCGAGCTGGCGGCCAGCACTCCTTTGGGTTCCAAGTGTCTGTGGGGGGCAGACCGGAGGGCCCTCATGTTGTGTGCAGGTGGCAGCCAGACTTGGACAGTGGCTGTACCCTGATCGCCCTCTCCCCAGCCTCCTTCACATCTCCTGGTGCACCGTGACGGTGGGCAAGAACCATGTCTTGCCTTAGCTGGTTTTATATATCTCTATCTATTTTGTTGTTGTTGTTGTTGTTGTTGTGGATTTCTTCCACCGTAGTTGTGGGAATCATGTCGTTACTTACTGTCTTTAAGAACCTCAGACACACAACGAGCAGTGGGGCCCACCTGGCAGCTCGCCGCATGGCTGGGGACAAAGAATGGACCATGTCGGCTGGCCAGGCCTGCTGCCCACACGCGCCAGTTCTGAGGGGACAGTGGCTGGGCTGCGGGGAGGCCAAGTTCTGTTTCTGACGGTTTATGCGTTCATAAATTTACCAATCGACTCAGCAGCAAAATCAGCGAGACAGTCCCCAAAGGAAGCCTAGCACAGCACAGGAGAGCAGAGCAATGCGGATGAAAGCTGAGCAAGACAAAGCAGAGCCCTGCTAGGGAAAAGACCTAGCGGCATAGGTGTAGTGGGTTTACATGGCAAGGTTTTGGTAGCAGGGGGCCATAGGGGTGGTTTCTGTGAGAAAGATCTAGAAGCCGCCCCATATTTGGGAAGGGCCCCATTGTTTTCCAGATCTGAGCCAATAAGCGATGTTGTTTTGCGCCTCTGTGAGATCATATTTAAGACAGGGAAAAATTGCTGCGCCACAGCAGCCGGGAGAGTCAAGGGAGTGAGAAACAGCCTTGCAGGTGCCAAGGTCAGTGTAGAAGGAGGGGGAGAGGTGCTCCAGGCGCCGGAGCAGAAGTCCCCTGCGGCCTGTGGTGAGGACCGTGGTGAAGCAGGATGTCCCCCTGCAGCCCATGGAGTACCACGGTGGAGCAGGGTTCCAACGCTGCAGCCCGTGGAGGAGACCACGGTGGAGCAGGTGGCCCTGCACCGATGGAGGCTGCCGCCTGTGGAAGACCCCTGCCGGAGCAGATTCCGGGCCGGACCTGTAGCCCGTGGAGAGGAGACCACGCAGGAGCAGGTGATCTGGCAGGAGCTGCTGCCCGTAGGGGAGCCGGGTTGGAGCAGTTTTCTCCTGAGGGATGGACCCCGTGGTACGGACCCATATCTGGAGCAGTTCTGGAAGAGCTGCTGCCTGTGGGAAGCCCACGCCGGATCAGTTCGTCAAGGACTGCATCCCGTGGGTGGGACCCCACAGCACAGGGGACGAGAGTGACCAAGAAGGAGCGGCAGAGAAGAAGTGCTGTAGACTGACCATAACCCCCATTCCCCCGTTCCCCTGCGCCGCTCGGGGGGAGGAGGTGGAAGAGGGTGGATGGGGGGGGAGGTGCTTTTGGTTTCTTTCCTTTGTTTCTCACTTCTCTAGCTTGTTAGTAATGAGCAATAAATCTTACTATCTGTCTTCTTATGCTGAGTCTGTTTTGCCCGTTACACTAATTATTGCGTGATTTTCTCGTCCTTATCCCAATCCTTGAGCCCCTTTCACAGATTTTCTCCCCATTCCTCTTTGAGGAGGGGGAGTGAGAGAGCGGCTGTGGTGGAGCTCGGCTGCCCACTCGAGCGGAACCACGACAATAGGGAAAAGCAATGACATCCAGCGCCTGGAAAAGCAAAGCACGGCCAGAGAAAACACAAGAAAAAGACATAAAAGGAAAACAGAAAGCATGGAATTGAACATCAAATAAAAATAAAAAAAAAATGCAAAGCATGACCAGGAAAGGCATAGCAAAGCAGAACAAAGTAGAGGAAAGCAAAGCTAAACAAAGGAAAGCATGGACCTATAAAAAAAAAAAAAAAAAAAAAAAAAAAAAGCAAGGCCAGGGAGGGCAAAGCTCAGCAAAGGAAAGTAGCACCAGGAAAAGCAAAGCATAACCAGGAAAGAGAAAGAAGTGAAAATAAATAAATAAATAAATAAATAACGAACAAAAACAAACAAACAAACAAAACAAAAAAAACAGCAATAAAAACCACAACAAAGTGAAAAAGTTGGAGGTAAGGCAAATCAGAGCTGGGTTAAGAGAAGCTAAGCAGAGCAGAGAAGGAAAAGCAAAGCAATGCCAGGAATACAAAGCAAGGCAAAGCAAAGCATGGCCAGGCAAGGCAAAGCAGAACAAAAGAAAGTAGCAAAAGGAACAGCAAAGCAGTGCCAGGAATACAAAGTAAAGCAAAACAAAGGCAAGCATGGCCTGAAAATAGAAGTGAGAGCAGGAGCAGGTGAGGCAAAAGAGAGCAAGGCAAAGGTAAAAAAAGGAAAGCATGGCCCCATAAAGCAAAACAAAGCACGGCCAGGGAAGGCAAAGCTGAGCAAGTCAAAGCAGAGCAAAGGAATGTAGCACAAGGAAAAGCAAAACATTTTCAGGAAAGAAAAAGCAAAGCAATCTGAGGCAAAGCCGGGGCAAGAACAGCAGAGGAAAGGAGGTATGGGAAAGCAAAACTGTGCCAGGAAGAGCAAAGCAAAGCAGAGCAAGGCAATACAAAGAGAAGCAAAGCGAACGTAGCGAGCTGGCGGCCAGCCCTCCTTTGGATTCCAGGTGGCTGTGGGGGGGAGACCGGAGGGCCTCCATTTTGTGTACAGGTGGCAGCCAGACTTGGACAGTGGCTGTACCCTGATCGCCCTCTCCCCAGCCTCCTTCACAGCTCCTAGTCCACCGTGACGTTTTATATATCTCTATCTGTTTTGTTGTTGTTGTTGTTGTTGTTGTTGTTGTTGTTGTTGTTGTTGTTGTTGTTGTGGATTTCTTCCACCGTAGTTGTGGGAATCATGTAGTTACTTACTGTCGTCGAGAACCTCAGACACACAACTAGCAGTGGGGCCCACCTGGCAGCTCGCCGCATGGCTGGGGACAAAGAATGGACCATGTCGGCTGGCCAGGCCTGCTGCCCACACGTGCCAGTTCCGAGTGGACAGTCACTGGACTGCGGGGAGGCCAAGTTCTGTTTCCGATGGTTTATGTGTTCATAAATTTACCAACCGACTCGGCAGCAAAATCAGTGAGACAGTCTCCAAAGGAAGCCTAGCACAGCACAGGAGAGGAAGGCAATGCGGATGAAAGCTGAGCAAGAAAATGAAAAGCCCTGCTAGGCATAGGGAAAAACAGTGACCACCAGTGCCTGGAAAAGCAAAGCACGGCCTGTAAAAACACATCAGATAGGTCCAAAACGAAAACAAATCATGCAAGGAACATGAAATAAATAAATAAATAATTTCTTTATTTAAGTAATTAATTAAAAAAAAAGAAAAACGAATAAAAGATGAAAGGCAAAGCAAAGCAGAGCAAAGCAAAGCTAAACAAAGGAAAACATGGCCTGATAAAGCAAACGAAAGGAAGGCCAGGGAAGGCAAAGCAGAGCTAAGGAAAGTAGCACCAGGTAAAGCAAAGCAGTGCCAGGAAAGAGAAAGAAGTGAAAATAAATAAAAAAAAAAAGAAAAAATGAACAAACAAGCAAACAAACAAAAAAACACCTTTAAAATAAACACAACAAAGCGAAAAAGTTGGAGGTGAGGCAAATCAGAGCTGGGTTAAGAGAAGCTAAGCAGAGCAGAGAAGGAAAAGCAAAGCAATGCCAGGAATACAAAGCAAGGCAAAGGAAAGCATGGCCAGGCAAGGCAAAGCAGAACAAAAGAAAGTAGCAAAAGGAACAGCAAAGCAGTGCCAGGAATACAAAGTAAAGCAAAACAAAGGCAAGCATGGCCTGAAAATGGAAAGGAGAGCAGGAGCAGGTGAGGCAAAAGAGAGCAAGGCAAAGGTAAAAAAAGGAAAGCATGGCCCCATAAAGCAAAACAAAGCACGGCCAGGGAAGGCAAAGCTGAGCAAAGGAAAGTAGCACCAGGAAAAGCAAAGCAGTGCCAGGAAAGAGAAAGAAGTGGAAATAAATAAATAAATAAATAATGAACAAAAAAAAAAAAAAAAAAAAAAAAAAAAAAAACAGAAATATAAACCACAACAAAGCGAAAAAGTTCGAGGTAAGGCAAATCAGAGCTGGGTTAAGAGAAGCTAAGCAGAGCAGAGAAGGAAAAGCAAAGCAATGCCAGAAATATAAAGCAAAGCAAAGCAAAACAAAGGTAAGCATGTCCTGAAAATAGAAGTGAGAGCAGGAGCAGGTGAGGCAAAAGAGAGCAAGGCAAAGGTAAAAAAAGGAAAGCATGGCCCCATAAAGCAAAACAAAGCACGGCCAGGGAAGGCAAAGCTGAGCAAAGGAAAGTAGCACCAGGAAAAGCAAAGCATAACCAGGAAAGAGAAAGAAGTGAAAATAAATAAATAAATAAATAAATAACGAACAAAAACAAACAAACAAACAAAACAAAAAAAACAGCAATAAAAACCACAACAAAGCGAAAAAGTTGGAGGTAAGGCAAATCAGAGCTGGGTTAAGAGAAGCTAAGCAGAGCAGAGAAGGAAAAGCAAAGCAATGCCAGGAATACAAAGCAAGGCAAAGCAAAGCATGGCCAGGCAAGGCAAAGCAGAACAAAAGAAAGTAGCAAAAGGAACAGCAAAGCAGTGCCAGGAACACAAAGTAAAGCAAAACAAAGGCAAGCATGGCCTGAAAATAGAAGTGAGAGCAGGAGCAGGTGAGGCAAAAGAGAGCAAGGCAAAGGTAAAAAAAGGAAAGCATGGCCCCATAAAGCAAAACAAAGCACGGCCAGGGAAGGCAAAGCTGAGCAAAGGAAAGTAGCACCAGGAAAAGCAAAGCATAACCAGGGAAGACAAAGCAAACAAAGCAAAGCAAAGCAGTTTGAGGCAAGGCAAAGCACAGCATGGGTAGGAAAGGCAGAGCAGTGCCAGGTCTATAACCCAAAGCTAAACCAAGGAAAGCAAGGCCAGGGAAGGCAAAGCAAAGCTAAGGAAAGTAGCAAAAGGGAAAGCAAAGCGTAAGCAGGAAAGACAAAGCAAACAAATGAAAGCAAAGCAGTTTGAGGCAAGGCAAAGCACAGCATGGGTAGGAAAGGCCGAGCAGTGCCAGGTCTATAAACCAAAGCTAAACCAAGGAAAGCATGGCCTGATAAAGCAACCGGAAGCATGGCCAGGGAAGGGAAAGCTGAGCAAGTCAAAGCAGAGCAAAGGAAAGTAGCACAAGGAAATGCAAAGTATTTCCAGGAGAGAAAGAGCAAAACACTCTGAGGCAAAGCAGGGGCAAGAACAGCAGAGGAAAGGAGGGATGGGAAAGCAAAACTGTGCCAGGAAGAGCAAAGCAAAGCGGAGCAAGGCAAAACAAAGAGAAGCAAAGCGAACGTAGCGAGCTGGCGGCCAGCACTCCTTTGGGTTCCAAGTGTCTGTGGGGGGCAGACCGGAGGGCCCTCATGTTGTGTGCAGGTGGCAGCCAGACTTGGACAGTGGCTGTACCCTGATCGCCCTCTCCCCAGCCTCCTTCACATCTCCTGGTGCACCGTGACGGTGGGCAAGAACCATGTCTTGCCTTAGCTGGTTTTATATATCTCTATCTATTTTGTTGTTGTTGTTGTTGTTGTTGTGGATTTCTTCCACCGTAGTTGTGGGAATCATGTCGTTACTTACTGTCTTTAAGAACCTCAGACACACAACGAGCAGTGGGGCCCACCTGGCAGCTCGCCGCATGGCTGGGGACAAAGAATGGACCATGTCGGCTGGCCAGGCCTGCTGCCCACACGCGCCAGTTCTGAGGGGACAGTGGCTGGGCTGCGGGGAGGCCAAGTTCTGTTTCTGACGGTTTATGCGTTCATAAATTTACCAATCGACTCAGCAGCAAAATCAGCGAGACAGTCCCCAAAGGAAGCCTAGCACAGCACAGGAGAGCAGAGCAATGCGGATGAAAGCTGAGCAAGACAAAGCAGAGCCCTGCTAGGGAAAAGACCTAGCGGCATAGGTGTAGTGGGTTTACATGGCAAGGTTTTGGTAGCAGGGGGCCATAGGGGTGGTTTCTGTGAGAAAGATCTAGAAGCCGCCCCATATTTGGGAAGGGCCCCATTGTTTTCCAGATCTGAGCCAATAAGCGATGTTGTTTTGCGCCTCTGTGAGATCATATTTAAGACAGGGAAAAATTGCTGCGCCACAGCAGCCGGGAGAGTCAAGGGAGTGAGAAACAGCCTTGCAGGTGCCAAGGTCAGTGTAGAAGGAGGGGGAGAGGTGCTCCAGGCGCCGGAGCAGAAGTCCCCTGCGGCCTGTGGTGAGGACCGTGGTGAAGCAGGATGTCCCCCTGCAGCCCATGGAGTACCACGGTGGAGCAGGGTTCCAACGCTGCAGCCCGTGGAGGAGACCACGGTGGAGCAGGTGGCCCTGCACCGATGGAGGCTGCCGCCTGTGGAAGACCCCTGCCGGAGCAGATTCCGGGCCGGACCTGTAGCCCGTGGAGAGGAGACCACGCAGGAGCAGGTGATCTGGCAGGAGCTGCTGCCCGTAGGGGAGCCGGGTTGGAGCAGTTTTCTCCTGAGGGATGGACCCCGTGGTACGGACCCATATCTGGAGCAGTTCTGGAAGAGCTGCTGCCTGTGGGAAGCCCACGCCGGATCAGTTCGTCAAGGACTGCATCCCGTGGGTGGGACCCCACAGCACAGGGGACGAGAGTGACCAAGAAGGAGCGGCAGAGAAGAAGTGCTGTAGACTGACCATAACCCCCATTCCCCCGTTCCCCTGCGCCGCTCGGGGGGAGGAGGTGGAAGAGGGTGGATGGGGGGGGAGGTGCTTTTGGTTTCTTTCCTTTGTTTCTCACTTCTCTAGCTTGTTAGTAATGAGCAATAAATCTTACTATCTGTCTTCTTATGCTGAGTCTGTTTTGCCCGTTACACTAATTATTGCGTGATTTTCTCGTCCTTATCCCAATCCTTGAGCCCCTTTCACAGATTTTCTCCCCATTCCTCTTTGAGGAGGGGGAGTGAGAGAGCGGCTGTGGTGGAGCTCGGCTGCCCACTCGAGCGGAACCACGACAATAGGGAAAAGCAATGACATCCAGCGCCTGGAAAAGCAAAGCACGGCCAGAGAAAACACAAGAAAAAGACATAAAAGGAAAACAGAAAGCATGGAATTGAACATCAAATAAAAATAAAAAAAAAATGCAAAGCATGACCAGGAAAGGCATAGCAAAGCAGAACAAAGTAGAGGAAAGCAAAGCTAAACAAAGGAAAGCATGGACCTATAAAAAAAAAAAAAAAAAAAAAAAAAAAAGCAAGGCCAGGGAGGGCAAAGCTCAGCAAAGGAAAGTAGCACCAGGAAAAGCAAAGCATAACCAGGAAAGAGAAAGAAGTGAAAATAAATAAATAAATAAATAAATAACGAACAAAAACAAACAAACAAACAAAACAAAAAAAACAGCAATAAAAACCACAACAAAGTGAAAAAGTTGGAGGTAAGGCAAATCAGAGCTGGGTTAAGAGAAGCTAAGCAGAGCAGAGAAGGAAAAGCAAAGCAATGCCAGGAATACAAAGCAAGGCAAAGCAAAGCATGGCCAGGCAAGGCAAAGCAGAACAAAAGAAAGTAGCAAAAGGAACAGCAAAGCAGTGCCAGGAATACAAAGTAAAGCAAAACAAAGGCAAGCATGGCCTGAAAATAGAAGTGAGAGCAGGAGCAGGTGAGGCAAAAGAGAGCAAGGCAAAGGTAAAAAAAGGAAAGCATGGCCCCATAAAGCAAAACAAAGCACGGCCAGGGAAGGCAAAGCTGAGCAAGTCAAAGCAGAGCAAAGGAATGTAGCACAAGGAAAAGCAAAACATTTTCAGGAAAGAAAAAGCAAAGCAATCTGAGGCAAAGCCGGGGCAAGAACAGCAGAGGAAAGGAGGTATGGGAAAGCAAAACTGTGCCAGGAAGAGCAAAGCAAAGCAGAGCAAGGCAATACAAAGAGAAGCAAAGCGAACGTAGCGAGCTGGCGGCCAGCCCTCCTTTGGATTCCAGGTGGCTGTGGGGGGGAGACCGGAGGGCCTCCATTTTGTGTACAGGTGGCAGCCAGACTTGGACAGTGGCTGTACCCTGATCGCCCTCTCCCCAGCCTCCTTCACAGCTCCTAGTCCACCGTGACGTTTTATATATCTCTATCTGTTTTGTTGTTGTTGTTGTTGTTGTTGTTGTTGTTGTTGTTGTTGTTGTTGTTGTTGTGGATTTCTTCCACCGTAGTTGTGGGAATCATGTAGTTACTTACTGTCGTCGAGAACCTCAGACACACAACTAGCAGTGGGGCCCACCTGGCAGCTCGCCGCATGGCTGGGGACAAAGAATGGACCATGTCGGCTGGCCAGGCCTGCTGCCCACACGTGCCAGTTCCGAGTGGACAGTCACTGGACTGCGGGGAGGCCAAGTTCTGTTTCCGATGGTTTATGTGTTCATAAATTTACCAACCGACTCGGCAGCAAAATCAGTGAGACAGTCTCCAAAGGAAGCCTAGCACAGCACAGGAGAGGAAGGCAATGCGGATGAAAGCTGAGCAAGAAAATGAAAAGCCCTGCTAGGCATAGGGAAAAACAGTGACCACCAGTGCCTGGAAAAGCAAAGCACGGCCTGTAAAAACACATCAGATAGGTCCAAAACGAAAACAAATCATGCAAGGAACATGAAATAAATAAATAAATAATTTCTTTATTTAAGTAATTAATTAAAAAAAAAGAAAAACGAATAAAAGATGAAAGGCAAAGCAAAGCAGAGCAAAGCAAAGCTAAACAAAGGAAAACATGGCCTGATAAAGCAAACGAAAGGAAGGCCAGGGAAGGCAAAGCAGAGCTAAGGAAAGTAGCACCAGGTAAAGCAAAGCAGTGCCAGGAAAGAGAAAGAAGTGAAAATAAATAAAAAAAAAAAGAAAAAATGAACAAACAAGCAAACAAACAAAAAAACACCTTTAAAATAAACACAACAAAGCGAAAAAGTTGGAGGTGAGGCAAATCAGAGCTGGGTTAAGAGAAGCTAAGCAGAGCAGAGAAGGAAAAGCAAAGCAATGCCAGGAATACAAAGCAAGGCAAAGCAAAGCATGGCCAGGCAAGGCAAAGCAGAACAAAAGAAAGTAGCAAAAGGAACAGCAAAGCAGTGCCAGGAATACAAAGTAAAGCAAAACAAAGGCAAGCATGGCCTGAAAATGGAAAGGAGAGCAGGAGCAGGTGAGGCAAAAGAGAGCAAGGCAAAGGTAAAAAAAGGAAAGCATGGCCCCATAAAGCAAAACAAAGCACGGCCAGGGAAGGCAAAGCTGAGCAAAGGAAAGTAGCACCAGGAAAAGCAAAGCAGTGCCAGGAAAGAGAAAGAAGTGGAAATAAATAAATAAATAAATAATGAACAAAAAAAAAAAAAAAAAAAAAAAAAAAAAAAACAGAAATATAAACCACAACAAAGCGAAAAAGTTCGAGGTAAGGCAAATCAGAGCTGGGTTAAGAGAAGCTAAGCAGAGCAGAGAAGGAAAAGCAAAGCAATGCCAGAAATATAAAGCAAAGCAAAGCAAAACAAAGGTAAGCATGTCCTGAAAATAGAAGTGAGAGCAGGAGCAGGTGAGGCAAAAGAGAGCAAGGCAAAGGTAAAAAAAGGAAAGCATGGCCCCATAAAGCAAAACAAAGCACGGCCAGGGAAGGCAAAGCTGAGCAAAGGAAAGTAGCACCAGGAAAAGCAAAGCATAACCAGGGAAGACAAAGCAAACAAAGCAAAGCAAAGCAGTTTGAGGCAAGGCAAAGCACAGCAGGGGTAGGAAAAGGAAAGCAGTGCCAGGTCTATAACCCAAAGCTAAACCAAGGAAAGCATGGCCAGGGAAGGGAAAGCCGAGCAAGTCAAAGCAGAGCAAGGGAACGTAGCACAAGGAAAAGCAAAGCATTTTCAGGAAAGAAAAAGCAAAGCAATCTGAGGCAAAGCCTGGGCAAGAACAGCAGAGGAAAGGAGGTATGGGAAAGCAAAACTGTGCCAGGAAGAGCAAAGCAAAGCGGAGCAAGGCAAAACAAAGGGAAGCAAAGCGAACGTAGCGAGCTGGCGGCCAGCCCTCCTTTGGGTTCCAAGTGTCTGTGGGGGGCAGACCGGAGGGCCCTCATGTTGTGTGCAGGTGGCAGCCAGACTTGGACAGTGGCTGTACCCTGATCGCCCTCTCCCCAGCCTCCTTCACATCTCCTGGTGCACCGTGACGGTGGGCAAGAACCATGTCTTGCCTTAGCTGGTTGTTGTTGTTGTTGTTGTGGATTTCTTCCACCGTAGTTGTGGGAATCATGTCGTTACTTACTGTCTTTAAGAACCTCAGACACACAACGAGCAGTGGGACCCACCTGGCAGCTCGCCGCATGGCTGGGGACAAAGAATGGACCATGTCGGCTGGCCAGGCCTGCTGCCCACACGCGCCAGTTCTGAGGG
>NC_092603.1:2872500-2875000 GCF_047663525.1 Anas platyrhynchos
CCCGGGCGCAGCTGCCGCCCGGCGCCGGGCTACGGAGGGAAACCCCGGGCCCCGGGAGGAGGGCGAGGTGGTGGCGGCGGACGGCGGGCGCGCCCCCGCGGGCGGACGCTCCCCCGAGGGGCGCCGGGGCCGGCTGGCGGGTGCCGGGTTCCCCCTCGGCGCCCCGTCTTTCCGCGCGCGTGCCGCCGCCCGGCCCGGCCCGGCCGGGGCGGCGGCGGCGGCGGTGGCGGGGGAGGCACCCCCGCGGGGCCTTCGGGTCGTTTCCCTCATCCCAGGGCCAGGTACCTAGCGTCCGCGCCTCGGCGGCCTCCCCTCGGCGAGCCACCCGTGTGGTCCCGTGTGCCAGCGCGCTCCCGCCGGCTGCGGCGCCGAGCGCCGCCCCGGTTAGGGGATGGCCACGGGCCCCGGGCTCCGGGCCCCGAGGGTTCTCGGCCGCCGAGCCGGGCGGAGGTTTAAAGACTCGTGCGGCCCGCGGCGGCCCGCGAGGGCGGCCGGGCTCGCCGTCGGCGGCGGGCGGGGCGCGTCGTTTGGGGGTCGGCGCTCGCGGGCGCGCCGCTCCCCCGCGCTCGCGCGCTCGCTCGCCGCCGGCGGTCCCCGCGCTCGCCCCCCGCGGGCGGCAGGGCCGGAGAGGGGTTGGAGCCCGCCCCTCTCTCCGCGGTCCGGTCTCGGCGGAGACGCCGCGCGCGCGCGCGGTCGGCCGTCGTCGACCTCGCCCGCGCCAGCAAGGGGCCGAGACGCGGGTCTCGGCTCCCCGCCCCCGTCGAGCGCTCGGCGGCGTGGCGTGCCGCGCCGTGTCCGGCGGCGGCCAGCGGGGCCCCGCGCGAGCGGCGGCGGCGGCGGCGGCGGTGGCGGCGGCGGCGGCGGCGCCGCTCGTTCCGTGCCGGCGCGCGCCCGCGGCCTCGCCGTCCCCCGGCGCACAGGCGTCTCCCGTCGCTTCCCGCTCGCGACCTCTGACGGCGCTCCCCGCCCGGCTCGACCCTCGGCCTCGCCGGCCGCGCCGAGCGAGCAGGCGGGCGGGCCGGTGTAGGGGCGTCCCGCAGCCGGTCTCCGCGCGGAGGCGCGGAGAGCGGGCGCCGCTCCTCGTTCCGGTGCCGTCCCGTCGGCCGCCCGGCCGCGCGTCCGCGCGAGGTACCGCCTGGGCGAGTGCGAAAGCAGGAGCGTTTGTCTGAAGGCGCCAGTGGCCGGAGTGAAAGGGTGTTCGTCGCGTGCGGCTTGTGGGCGCGGCGAGAGCGCGCGGGCAGCCGTCGGGCGGTCGGGCGGTCCGTCCGTTCGTCCGTCGCTCCTCCGCCCCCGTCCCGTCGCTCTGGCGGCGCGGGCTCGGGTGGCCGCGTCGGGCCCGGCGGCGGCGGCGGCGCCGCGTCGGACGCCGGCGTCGGGGCGAGGCGTCGGGCGAGGGAGGCGGCGCGGCGGTCGCGCCGCCGTGTCTCGCCGTGGCCGGGCCGAGCCGGGCGCCTGGTCCGGCCTCGAAGCGCGAGCCCGGGTCTCGTCGGGCCCGGGGGGGCGGTCGGGAGCGCGGGCTCCCGTCGCTCGGGAGACTCGGCGTCTCCCTCGCCTTTTTTTTTTTCGCACTTGTGCTCGTACGGTCAGCGGAGGCGACGCTCGCTCGGCCGCGGCCGCCGATCGTTCGGTCGGTCGTTCGGTCGGGGAGCGTCCGCGTCAGGGGGTCGCGCGGAGCGGCCCCGGCCCCCCCGCGCGCGCGGGGCGGCGCCGAAAAGGCAGACAACTCTTAGCGGTGGATCACTCGGCTCGTGCGTCGATGAAGAACGCAGCTAGCTGCGAGAATTAATGTGAATTGCAGGACACATTGATCATCGACCCTTCGAACGCACTTTGCGGCCCCGGGTTCCTCCCGGGGCTACGGCTGCCTGAGCGTCGCTTGACGGTCAATCGCCGGCGCCGCCGCCGCGGGGCGGTGGCGCGGCGCGGCTGGGGCGCCTCGCAGGCCCGCGCCGCGTCCGGGCGTCCGGGCCGGCCGGGCCTTCGTGCCCCTAAGTGGAGACCCCCTCGGGGAGCCGGCCGGGCTCCTCGCGCTCCCGGAGCGCGCCCGCGTGGGTGGAGCTCGTGCCCCCCCCTCTCTCCCGTCCGTCCGTCCGTCGTCCCCGAGCGAGCCGCCGGGCTCCGGTGGGTCGGAGGCGCGGTGGCCGCCCTCCCCGCCGGTCCCCGCGCGCGCGCGGCTGTCTGCGGGCGGGGGTTACCGCGCGTGCGGTTGCCCGTGCCGTCGTGCTGCCGCGCGCGCGCGCGGTGTGCCGCGCGCCGGGAGGGCGAGTCGGCCGGCCGTCCTTGGGGCGGCGGCGGCCGCGGCGGTGGGGGGGACCCGTCTCCCGCGGTGCGGCGCGGCGCGTGCCGCGTGCGTGCGGTCCGGGCGGCTCGTGGCGGAGCGAGGCAGGCGGGCGCGTCGTCGTCGTCGTCGGTGGCGGCGCGCCTCGTTTCCGTTCGCGACCTCAGGTCAGGCGTGGCGACCCGCTGAATTTAAGCATATTAGTCAGCGGAGGAAAAGAAA
>NC_092603.1:2880000-2895000 GCF_047663525.1 Anas platyrhynchos
AGGGCAGGGGATTCACCTGTCCTAACGGCGCCTGCCTACGCGCTTTCCTGGAGCCCTTCGCTTTCTTCCCCCGCCCTTCTCTTTGCTTCCCTTCTGCTTTCTCATTCCTTTCTTCATCGATTCCTTGGCTGATCGATCGATCCATCGATTCGTTGATTCGTTCACTCCTTCACTCTTCATTCATTCATTCATTCATTCATTCATTCATTCATTCATTCATTCATTCATTCACAAATACACCTCTTTCCGTTCCCTCCCTTCCCCCCTTCTCCCCGTTGCCACGCCGGTCTTCCCCAGCAGCCAGCCTAGAAGCGGCTCAGAGCTCAAGATCGCCGCGAGGCGGGGAAGCGCCGTGTAGACGGACGGGGCCGCGGGCGGCGGACAGCCGCTGCCCTCGCGAGCCCGCGAGCCCGAGCCGAAGCGCGAGCCCGAAGCCGACTCCGAGCCCGATCCGCCCCGGCCGCGGAGCCGACCGTCGCGGGAGGCGAGGCAGCGCCCGCCCGCCCGCCTTTGCGCCCCGGACGGGGCCCGCCCGGGGAAAAAAACGCTGGAGGCGGGCGCGAGCTCGTCGCTCTGCTCCCTCCCTCCCTCCCTCCCTCCCTCCCTCCCTCCCTCCCTCCCTCCCTCCCGCGCGATCTAGCTGCCCGCCGGCCGGGACACGGGCTCGGCGGGAGCCTGACGACCAGCCGGCTTGAAGCTCCGTGCCCGGAATAATGCGTACCCCTCTCGCCTACGTGTGGCGCCGGCTTCCCGCCGAGCAGAGCGGCCGGCGACGAGCTAGGAGGATTGCCCCTCTCGCCGCCCCCCCCGCCCAACTGCTCGGCGGGGCTGCGGTGCCGCGGGCGGGGGGAAAAGGGGGGGAGAGGAGCCGGCGCCGCGGGGAGGAGGGAGAAGTAGACCTGGTGGCTCCACGAGGAGGGAGGGGGCGGGGGGGGAGACAGCGGGGAGGAGGAGGGAGAAGTAGACCTGGTGGCTCCACGAGGAGGGAGGGGGCGGGGGGAGCGGGGAGGAGGAGGGAGAAGTAGACCTGGTGGCTCCACGAGGAGGGAGGGGGCGGGGGGAGCGGGGAGGAGGAGGGAGAAGTAGACCTGGTGGCTCCACGAGGAGGGAGGGGGCGGGGGGAGCGGGGAGGAGGAGGGAGAAGTAGACCTGGTGGCTCCACGAGGAGGGAGGGGGCGGGGGGAGCGGGGAGGAGGAGGGAGAAGTAGACCTGGTGGCTCCACGAGGCGGGGAGGGGGAAGGGGGGGGGGTGGGGGGGGGGGGAGACAGCGGGGAGGAGGAGGGAGAAGTAGACCTGGTGGCTCCACGAGGAGGGAGGGGGCGGGGGGGGAGACAGCGGGGAGGAGGAGGGAGAAGTAGACCTGGTGGCTCCACGAGGAGGGAGGGGGCGGGGAGGACAGCGGGGAGGAGGAGGGAGAAGTAGACCTGGTGGCTCCACGAGGAGGGAGGGGGCGGGGGGAGAGAGGCTGCCAGGGTCCAGGCACTTTGCTGGTCATGCACGGAAAGTCCTGGTGGGCAAGGGGACACTCAAAGGTGCGAGGTTAGGGGGTGGTGTCCTGGTTTCAGTTAGCACAGAATTAATTTTCTTCCTAGTAGCTGGTGGAATGCTGTGTTTTGGCTTAGGATGAGAAGAGTGCTGATAACACCCCGATGCTTTAATTGTTGCAGAGCAGTGCTTATACCAAGCCAAGGACATCTCAGCCTTTTGCTCTGTCCTGCCAACGGGCAGGCTGGGGGTGCAGTAAGAGCTGGGAGGGGACAGACCCAGGACAGGTGACCCAAACTAGCCAAAGGGGTATTCCATACCATCTGACGTCATGCTAAACAATAGATAGGGGTGGCTAGCTGGGGGGAGGGGGCCGGACTGCTCGGGGTTAGGCTGGGCATCGGTCAGCGGGTGGTGAGCAATTGCATTGTGCATCACTTGTTTGTACATACTATTACTTTCGTATTATCACCATTGTATCATTATTATTATTATTGTTATTATTATTTTGTTATTATTATTTTCCTGTCTTATTAAACTGTCTTTATCTCAACTCACGGGCTTCACTCCCCATTTCTCTCCCCCGTCCCAGAGAGGGAGGGGGGAGGGTGAGCGAACGGCTGCGTGGTGTTTAGCTGCCGGCCGGGTTAAACCACGACAGGTGGGCAGAGAGAAGGGGCTTTTGTTGTGTCCACCTGACAATGATAGCAGGGGGCTATCATTTCATGCCAAAGTAAATGAAGCTTGCCTTCCAGACTTCTTACTCTCATCACTGGCCGCCCTCTAGCAGTGGCCGTGATGGCTAGACCGACGGCCGTGACGGCGGGGTAGACCTGATGGCTCCACGAGGCGGGAGGGGGCGGGGGGGGGGGGGGGGAGAGCGGGGAGGAGGAGGGAGAAGTAGACCTGGTGGCTCCACGAGGAGGGAGGGGGCGGGGGGAGACAGCGGGGAGGAGGAGGGAGAAGTAGACCTGGTGGCTCCACGAGGAGGGAGGGGGCGGGGGGAGCGGGGAGGAGGAGGGAGAAGTAGACCTGGTGGCTCCACGAGGAGGGAGGGGGCGGGGGGAGACAGCGGGGAGGAGGAGGGAGAAGTAGACCTGGTGGCTCCACGAGGAGGGAGGGGGCGGGGGGAGCGGGGAGGAGGAGGGAGAAGTAGACCTGGTGGCTCCACGAGGAGGGAGGGGGAAGGGGGGGGGGTGGGGGGGGGGGAGACAGCGGGGAGGAGGAGGGAGAAGTAGACCTGGTGGCTCCACGAGGAGGGAGGGGGCGGGGGGAGAGAGCGGACCCCGGCTGCTTCGGGCCGCCGCTCGCTCTGACGTCAGAGGTTCTTCCTCGGCCGCGAGAGGCTCGCCACCTGTGCCACTCAGTGCGGCTGACTGCCTGGCCGCTTTGCTTTAGCTGCTTTGGAAAATAAATGCTGTTATCTTTATGTTTGTTATTAGTTTGTTCCGTTGCCTGTTTTCTGCTGTAGCTTTAGGAATCCTGTCATTCCTTACCGTCTTTCAAAACCTCCCCCCCCCCTCCACTCCTCAGCTCCCCCTCCTCCTCCCCCCCCTCCCCCCCCCGCCTCCTCAGGCAAATGGCAGTTGAGCTCAGGTGGCGGCTCCCCAGTCAGCAGGGGTACTGGAATAGACTTGGCTGGGTGGCCGACCCCCACACCCCCACCTGCCAGCTGCGAAGGGACGGTTGGCGGGCTGTGGGGAGGCCGAATGAGGTGACCCAGCGTTCCCGAGTGTGTAAACACATCAACAGAGCAAAAAAGCAAAGCAGAGTAGGAACAGCAAAGCAGAGCAAAGAAAAGGATTCGGTGCCGGGAATACAAACCAAAACCCCCCAAAAATAGGCAGTTCTAAGGAAAGCATGTCGAAGCAGGTGCAGGAAAAGCAAAGCGGGGAAGAGCAACGAAAAGTAAAGCAAGGAAAAGTAAAGCAAAGCAAAACGAACCAAAATCATTGGGAATCGTGTAATGTCACTTATCGTCCTAAAAAACCTCACCCAACCCCATCCCCAGACGAACAGCAGCAGCGGGACCCACCTGGCGGCTCGCCGAACAGCGGGGGATGAGGAATAGACCGTGCTGGGTGGGTGGCCAGGCTTCCTGTCCCCACCCTCCAGCTCCCAGGGGACAGTCGTCGGGCTGCGGGGAGGCCACGGTGTGCGCCTGAGGGTTTATGCCTTCATCAATACACCGATCGACTCATCGCCCAAATCGGTGCGACGGTCTGCAAAAGAAGCCTACCTAGCACGGCAAAGCAGAGCTGAGCAATGCAACGGAAAGCGGAGCGAGACAAAGCATAGCCCTGCCAGGGAAAAGAAAAAGGCAAAAGGAAAAGCAAAGCCAAGAAGGGCCGGGAAAAGCAAAACGAAGCAGGGCAAGAAAAACCAAAGCAGAAGAGGTCCAGGAAAAGAAAAGTGGTGTCACGAATACAAACTAAAGCAAAACAAAGCGAGGTAGGGCCAGCAAAAGCAAAACAAAGAAGGGTGAGGAAAAAAAAAAAAAAAAAAACTAAGCTAAGGATTTCCTGGGGGGTGGGGGAAAGAAAAGCGGTGTCCTGAATACAACGTAAAGCAAAACAAAGCAAGGCAGGGCCAGCAAAAGCAAAACAAAGAAAGGCGAGAAAAACCAAAGCAAAAGAGGTCCAGGAAAAGAAAAGCGGTGTCTTGAATACAACGTAAAGCAAAACAAAGCAAGGCAGGGCCAGCAAAAGCAAAACAAAGAAGGGCGAGAGAAACCAAAGCAAAGGAGGTCCAGGGAAAGAAAAACGGTGTCACGAATACAAAGTCAAGCAAAACGAAACAAAGCGAGGCCAGAAAAAGCAAAGCATGGTGAGGAACAGAAAAACCAAAGTAAAAGAGGGCCAGGAAAAGCGAAGCAGTGCCACGAATACAAAGCAAAGCAAAGCAACGCAGGGCCAGGGAAAGCAAAGCAAAGCAAAACGGTGCTGCCAAAACAAAATGCGTAGTTAACTTAGCGTCAGTCGAAATCGCTGGGTTATGGGGAGCTGGGCGTTTGAGAAGGCCAGGGTGTGGCAGCGGCCCCCAGTTGCCTCGGGCCGCCTCTCGCTCTGACATCAGAGGCTCCTGCTCGGCCGTGAACGGCTCCCCACCTGTGCCACTCAGTTTGGCTGGCTGCCTGGCTGGTTTGCTTTAGCTGCTTATCATTATATAAATTGTTATTGTCATTATTATTATTATTATTATTATTATATACTACTAAAAAGCTATTAGAAATAAAAGTATTAAATAGTAATAGAAATAAGTATCATTAAAACGTAATAAAAATAGTAGTAGTAGTAGTAATAATAATAGTATTTTCTCCATCTGTTTCCCCCTTTAGTTTTAGGAATCGAGTAGTTATTTATTGTTGTTCTCAACCCACACCCCTCCCCAGACGAATAGCAACAGAGCCCACCTGGTGGCTCTCCGGACAACGGTGGGCAACAAAATAGACCTGGCCCGGTAGCCAGATCCCTGTCCCTGCCCGCCAGCTCCGAGGGGACAGCTGTCGGGCTGCAGGCCGGCTAACTTTTCTATGTGTTCATAAACAAGTTTCATGAACTTGTTTATGCATTCATAAAGACGGCAAAGCTAAGGAAAGGAGCACGGGGAAAAACAAAGCGGTGCCAGGAAAGGGAAAGCCAAGGAAAGAAAGCAGTTTGAGTCAAAGCAAAGCACAGCAAGGCTAAGAAAGGTACAGAAGAGCAGAGAAGGTAAAGCAAAGCACTGACAGGAACACGAAGCAAAGAAATAAAAAATAAAGCATGACCGCACAAGTAAAAACGTAGCAGGCCCAGGAAAGAAAAAGCAAAGCAAAGCAAAGCAAAGCAAAGCAAAGCAAAGCAAAGTAGCACAAGGAAAAACACAGCATTTCCAGGAGAGAAAAAGCAAAGCAATCTGAGGTAAGAACAGCAGAGAAAAGGAGGTATGGAAAAGCAAAACTGTGCCAGGAAGAGCAAAGCAAAGCGGAGCAAGGCAGAACAAAGAGAAGCAAAGCGAACGTAGCGAGCTGGCGGCCAGCCCTCCTTTGGGTTCCAAGTGTCTGTGGGGGGGAGACCGGAGGGCCCTCATGTTGTGTGCAGGTGGCAGCCAGACTTGGACAGTGGCTGTACCCTGATCGCCCTCTCCCCAGCCTCCTTCACATCTCCTGGTCCACCGTGACGGTGGGCAAGAACCATGTCTTGCCTTAGCTAGTTTTATATATTTCTATGTATTTTGTTGTTGTTGTTGTTGTTGTTGTTGTTGTTCTTGTTGTTCTTGTTGTTGTTGTTGTTTGTTGTTGTTGAGGATTTCTTCCACCGTAGTTGTGGGAATCATGTAGTTACTTACTGTCGTTGAGAACCTCAGACACACAACGAGCAGTGGGGCCCACCTGGCAGCTCGCCGCATGGCTGGGGACAAAGAATGGACCATGTCGGCTGGCCAGGCCTGCTGCCCACACGTGCCAGTTCCGAGTGGACAGTCGCTGGACTGCGGGGAGGCCAAGTTCTGTTTCCGATGGTTTATGCGTTCATAAATTTACCAATCGACTCGGCAGCAAAATCAGTGAGACAGTCTCCAAAGGAAGCCTAGCACAGCACAGGAGAGGAAGGCAATGCGGATGAAAGCTGAGCAAGACAAGGAAAAGCCCTGCTAGGCATAGGGAAAAGCAGTGACCACCAGCGCCTGGAAAAGCAAAGCACGGCCTGTAAAAACACATCAGATAGGTCCAACATGAAAACAAATCATGCAAGGAACATGAAATAAATAAATTAATTAATAAATAAATTAATAAATAAATTAATTAATTAATTAAAAAAAAAGGAAAACGAATAAAAGATGAAAGGCAAAGCAAAGCAGAGCAAAGCAAAGCTAAACAAAGAAAAACATGGCCTGATAAAGCAAACGAAAGCAAGGCCAGGGAAGGCAAAGCAGAGCTAAGGAAAGTAGCAAAAGGGAAAGCAAAGCGTAAGCAGGAAAGACAAAGCAAACAAATGAAAGCAAAGCAGTTTGAGGCAAGGCAAAACACAGCATGGGTAGGAAAGGCCGAGCAGTGCCAGGTCTATAAACCAAAGCTAAACCAAGGAAAGCATGGCCTGATAAAGCAACCGGAAGCATGGCCAGGGAAGGGAAAGCTGAGCAAGTCAAAGCAGAGCAAAGGAAAGTAGCACAAGGAAATGCAAAGTATTTCCAGGAGAGAAAGAGCAAAACACTCTGAGGCAAAGCAGGGGCAAGAACAGCAGAGGAAAGGAGGGATGGGAAAGCAAAACTGTGCCAGGAAGAGCAAAGCAAAGCGGAGCAAGGCAAAACAAAGAGAAGCAAAGCAAACGTAGCGAGCTGGCGGCTAGCCCAGTAAAACCAGTGGGACTGTCTCCAAAAGAATCCTAGCACAGCACAGGACAGCAGAGCAATGCGGATAAAAGCTGAGCAAGGCAGAGTAAAACCCTGCTAAGAAAAAGACCTAGCGGCATAAAGAAAAGCAGTAACAACCAAGGTCTGGAAAAGCAAAGCACGGCCTGTAAAAACACATCAGATAGGTCCAAAATGAAACCAAAAGAATGCAATGAACATTTAAAGAAAAAAAAAAATAATAATAATAATTAAAAAAAAAATAGATGCAAAGCATGTCCAGAAAAGGCAAAACATAGCAAGGCAAAGCAGAGCAGAGAGAAGCTAAACAAAGGCAAGCATGGCCCCATAAAGCAAAACAAAGCAAGGTCGGGGAAGGCAAAGCAGAGCTAAGGAAAGTAGCACAATGAAAAATAAACCATAACGAGGGAAGAAAAAACAAAGCAGTCTGACGCAAATCCAAGCAAAGCCACGGCAAGAACAGCAGAGGAAAGGAGGGATGGGAAAGCAAAACTGTGCCAGGAAGAGCAAAGCAAAGCGGAGCAAGGACAAAACAAAGAGAAGCAAAGCGAACGTAGCGAGCTGGCGGCCAGCCCTCCTTTGGGTTCCAAGTGTCTGTGGGGGGGAGACCGGAGGGCTCCATGTTGTGTACAGGTGGCAGCCAGACTTGGACAGTGGCTGTACCCTGATCGCCCGCTCCTCAGCCTTCTTCACAGCTCCTAGTCCACTGTGACACCCGGCAAGGGCCATGTCTTGCTTTAGCTGGTTTTATATCTATATACATTTTTTTGTTGTTTGTTGTGGATTTCTACCACCGTAGTTGTGGGAATCACGTAGTTACTTATTCTCGTTGAAATTCTCACTGAACACTATCACCACACGAGTAGCAGTTAGGGGTCCCCTGACGGCTCGCCGCATGGCTGGGGACACAGAATGGAGCATGTCGGCTGGCCAGGCCTGCTGCACCCAGCCTCCAGTTCCGAGGGGACAGTCGCTGGACTGCGGGGAGGCCAAGTTCTGTGTCTGATGGTTTATGCGTTCATAAATTTACCAATCGACTCGGCAGCAAAATCAGTGAGACAGTCCCCAAAGGAAGCCTAGCACAGCACAGGAGAGCAGAGCAATGCGGATGAAAGCTGAGCAAGACAAAGCAAAGCCCTGCTAGGGAAAAGACCTAGCGGCATAGGGAAAAGCAATGACATCCAGCGCCTGGAAAAGCAAAGCACGGCCAGAGAAAACACAAGAAAAAGATATAAAAGGAAAACAGAAAGCATGGAATTGAACATCAGATAAAAAAAAAAAAAAAAAAATGCAAAGCATGACCAGGAAAGGCATAGCAAAGCAGAACAAAGTAGAGGAAAGCAAAGCTAAACAAAGGAAAGCATGGCCCTATTGAAAAAAAAAAAAAAAAAAAAAAAGCAAGGCCAGGGAGGGCAAAGCTGAGCAAAGGAAAGTAGCACCAGGAAAAGCAAAGCATAACCAGGAAAGAGAAAGAAGTGAAAATAAATAAATAAATAAATAAATAACGAACAAAAACAAACAAACAAACAAAACAAAAAAAACAGCAATAAAAACCACAACAAAGCGAAAAAGTTGGAGGTAAGGCAAATCAGAGCTGGGTTAAGAGAAGCTAAGCAGAGCAGAGAAGGAAAAGCAAAGCAATGCCAGGAATACAAAGCAAGGCAAAGCAAAGCATGGCCAGGCAAGGCAAAGCAGAACAAAAGAAAGTAGCAAAAGGAACAGCAAAGCAGTGCCAGGAACACAAAGTAAAGCAAAACAAAGGCAAGCATGGCCTGAAAATAGAAGTGAGAGCAGGAGCAGGTGAGGCAAAAGAGAGCAAGGCAAAGGTAAAAAAAGGAAAGCATGGCCCCATAAAGCAAAACAAAGCACGGCCAGGGAAGGCAAAGCTGAGCAAAGGAAAGTAGCACCAGGAAAAGCAAAGCATAACCAGGGAAGACAAAGCAAACAAAGCAAAGCAAAGCAGTTTGAGGCAAGGCAAAGCACAGCATGGGTAGGAAAGGCAGAGCAGTGCCAGGTCTATAACCCAAAGCTAAACCAAGGAAAGCAAGGCCAGGGAAGGCAAAGCAAAGCTAAGGAAAGTAGCAAAAGGGAAAGCAAAGCGTAAGCAGGAAAGACAAAGCAAACAAATGAAAGCAAAGCAGTTTGAGGCAAGGCAAAGCACAGCATGGGTAGGAAAGGCCGAGCAGTGCCAGGTCTATAAACCAAAGCTAAACCAAGGAAAGCATGGCCTGATAAAGCAACCGGAAGCATGGCCAGGGAAGGGAAAGCTGAGCAAGTCAAAGCAGAGCAAAGGAAAGTAGCACAAGGAAATGCAAAGTATTTCCAGGAGAGAAAGAGCAAAACACTCTGAGGCAAAGCAGGGGCAAGAACAGCAGAGGAAAGGAGGGATGGGAAAGCAAAACTGTGCCAGGAAGAGCAAAGCAAAGCGGAGCAAGGCAAAACAAAGAGAAGCAAAGCGAACGTAGCGAGCTGGCGGCCAGCACTCCTTTGGGTTCCAAGTGTCTGTGGGGGGCAGACCGGAGGGCCCTCATGTTGTGTGCAGGTGGCAGCCAGACTTGGACAGTGGCTGTACCCTGATCGCCCTCTCCCCAGCCTCCTTCACATCTCCTGGTGCACCGTGACGGTGGGCAAGAACCATGTCTTGCCTTAGCTGGTTTTATATATCTCTATCTATTTTGTTGTTGTTGTTGTTGTTGTTGTGGATTTCTTCCACCGTAGTTGTGGGAATCATGTCGTTACTTACTGTCTTTAAGAACCTCAGACACACAACGAGCAGTGGGGCCCACCTGGCAGCTCGCCGCATGGCTGGGGACAAAGAATGGACCATGTCGGCTGGCCAGGCCTGCTGCCCACACGCGCCAGTTCTGAGGGGACAGTGGCTGGGCTGCGGGGAGGCCAAGTTCTGTTTCTGACGGTTTATGCGTTCATAAATTTACCAATCGACTCAGCAGCAAAATCAGCGAGACAGTCCCCAAAGGAAGCCTAGCACAGCACAGGAGAGCAGAGCAATGCGGATGAAAGCTGAGCAAGACAAAGCAGAGCCCTGCTAGGGAAAAGACCTAGCGGCATAGGTGTAGTGGGTTTACATGGCAAGGTTTTGGTAGCAGGGGGCCATAGGGGTGGTTTCTGTGAGAAAGATCTAGAAGCCGCCCCATATTTGGGAAGGGCCCCATTGTTTTCCAGATCTGAGCCAATAAGCGATGTTGTTTTGCGCCTCTGTGAGATCATATTTAAGACAGGGAAAAATTGCTGCGCCACAGCAGCCGGGAGAGTCAAGGGAGTGAGAAACAGCCTTGCAGGTGCCAAGGTCAGTGTAGAAGGAGGGGGAGAGGTGCTCCAGGCGCCGGAGCAGAAGTCCCCTGCGGCCTGTGGTGAGGACCGTGGTGAAGCAGGATGTCCCCCTGCAGCCCATGGAGTACCACGGTGGAGCAGGGTTCCAACGCTGCAGCCCGTGGAGGAGACCACGGTGGAGCAGGTGGCCCTGCACCGATGGAGGCTGCCGCCTGTGGAAGACCCCTGCCGGAGCAGATTCCGGGCCGGACCTGTAGCCCGTGGAGAGGAGACCACGCAGGAGCAGGTGATCTGGCAGGAGCTGCTGCCCGTAGGGGAGCCGGGTTGGAGCAGTTTTCTCCTGAGGGATGGACCCCGTGGTACGGACCCATATCTGGAGCAGTTCTGGAAGAGCTGCTGCCTGTGGGAAGCCCACGCCGGATCAGTTCGTCAAGGACTGCATCCCGTGGGTGGGACCCCACAGCACAGGGGACGAGAGTGACCAAGAAGGAGCGGCAGAGAAGAAGTGCTGTAGACTGACCATAACCCCCATTCCCCCGTTCCCCTGCGCCGCTCGGGGGGAGGAGGTGGAAGAGGGTGGATGGGGGGGGAGGTGCTTTTGGTTTCTTTCCTTTGTTTCTCACTTCTCTAGCTTGTTAGTAATGAGCAATAAATCTTACTATCTGTCTTCTTATGCTGAGTCTGTTTTGCCCGTTACACTAATTATTGCGTGATTTTCTCGTCCTTATCCCAATCCTTGAGCCCCTTTCACAGATTTTCTCCCCATTCCTCTTTGAGGAGGGGGAGTGAGAGAGCGGCTGTGGTGGAGCTCGGCTGCCCACTCGAGCGGAACCACGACAATAGGGAAAAGCAATGACATCCAGCGCCTGGAAAAGCAAAGCACGGCCAGAGAAAACACAAGAAAAAGACATAAAAGGAAAACAGAAAGCATGGAATTGAACATCAAATAAAAATAAAAAAAAAATGCAAAGCATGACCAGGAAAGGCATAGCAAAGCAGAACAAAGTAGAGGAAAGCAAAGCTAAACAAAGGAAAGCATGGACCTATAAAAAAAAAAAAAAAAAAAAAAAAAAAAAGCAAGGCCAGGGAGGGCAAAGCTCAGCAAAGGAAAGTAGCACCAGGAAAAGCAAAGCATAACCAGGAAAGAGAAAGAAGTGAAAATAAATAAATAAATAAATAAATAACGAACAAAAACAAACAAACAAACAAAACAAAAAAAACAGCAATAAAAACCACAACAAAGTGAAAAAGTTGGAGGTAAGGCAAATCAGAGCTGGGTTAAGAGAAGCTAAGCAGAGCAGAGAAGGAAAAGCAAAGCAATGCCAGGAATACAAAGCAAGGCAAAGCAAAGCATGGCCAGGCAAGGCAAAGCAGAACAAAAGAAAGTAGCAAAAGGAACAGCAAAGCAGTGCCAGGAATACAAAGTAAAGCAAAACAAAGGCAAGCATGGCCTGAAAATAGAAGTGAGAGCAGGAGCAGGTGAGGCAAAAGAGAGCAAGGCAAAGGTAAAAAAAGGAAAGCATGGCCCCATAAAGCAAAACAAAGCACGGCCAGGGAAGGCAAAGCTGAGCAAGTCAAAGCAGAGCAAAGGAATGTAGCACAAGGAAAAGCAAAACATTTTCAGGAAAGAAAAAGCAAAGCAATCTGAGGCAAAGCCGGGGCAAGAACAGCAGAGGAAAGGAGGTATGGGAAAGCAAAACTGTGCCAGGAAGAGCAAAGCAAAGCAGAGCAAGGCAATACAAAGAGAAGCAAAGCGAACGTAGCGAGCTGGCGGCCAGCCCTCCTTTGGATTCCAGGTGGCTGTGGGGGGGAGACCGGAGGGCCTCCATTTTGTGTACAGGTGGCAGCCAGACTTGGACAGTGGCTGTACCCTGATCGCCCTCTCCCCAGCCTCCTTCACAGCTCCTAGTCCACCGTGACGTTTTATATATCTCTATCTGTTTTGTTGTTGTTGTTGTTGTTGTTGTTGTTGTTGTTGTTGTTGTTGTTGTTGTTGTTGTTGTTGTTGTGGATTTCTTCCACCGTAGTTGTGGGAATCATGTAGTTACTTACTGTCGTCGAGAACCTCAGACACACAACTAGCAGTGGGGCCCACCTGGCAGCTCGCCGCATGGCTGGGGACAAAGAATGGACCATGTCGGCTGGCCAGGCCTGCTGCCCACACGTGCCAGTTCCGAGTGGACAGTCACTGGACTGCGGGGAGGCCAAGTTCTGTTTCCGATGGTTTATGTGTTCATAAATTTACCAACCGACTCGGCAGCAAAATCAGTGAGACAGTCTCCAAAGGAAGCCTAGCACAGCACAGGAGAGGAAGGCAATGCGGATGAAAGCTGAGCAAGAAAATGAAAAGCCCTGCTAGGCATAGGGAAAAACAGTGACCACCAGTGCCTGGAAAAGCAAAGCACGGCCTGTAAAAACACATCAGATAGGTCCAAAACGAAAACAAATCATGCAAGGAACATGAAATAAATAAATAAATAATTTCTTTATTTAAGTAATTAATTAAAAAAAAAGAAAAACGAATAAAAGATGAAAGGCAAAGCAAAGCAGAACAAAGCAAAGCTAAACAAAGGAAAACATGGCCTGATAAAGCAAACGAAAGGAAGGCCAGGGAAGGCAAAGCAGAGCTAAGGAAAGTAGCACCAGGTAAAGCAAAGCAGTGCCAGGAAAGAGAAAGAAGTGAAAATAAATAAAAAAAAAAAGAAAAAATGAACAAACAAGCAAACAAACAAAAAAACACCTTTAAAATAAACACAACAAAGCGAAAAAGTTGGAGGTGAGGCAAATCAGAGCTGGGTTAAGAGAAGCTAAGCAGAGCAGAGAAGGAAAAGCAAAGCAATGCCAGGAATACAAAGCAAGGCAAAGGAAAGCATGGCCAGGCAAGGCAAAGCAGAACAAAAGAAAGTAGCAAAAGGAACAGCAAAGCAGTGCCAGGAATACAAAGTAAAGCAAAACAAAGGCAAGCATGGCCTGAAAATGGAAAGGAGAGCAGGAGCAGGTGAGGCAAAAGAGAGCAAGGCAAAGGTAAAAAAAGGAAAGCATGGCCCCATAAAGCAAAACAAAGCACGGCCAGGGAAGGCAAAGCTGAGCAAAGGAAAGTAGCACCAGGAAAAGCAAAGCAGTGCCAGGAAAGAGAAAGAAGTGGAAATAAATAAATAAATAAATAATGAACAAAAAAAAAAAAAAAAAAAAAAAAAAAACAGAAATATAAACCACAACAAAGCGAAAAAGTTCGAGGTAAGGCAAATCAGAGCTGGGTTAAGAGAAGCTAAGCAGAGCAGAGAAGGAAAAGCAAAGCAATGCCAGAAATATAAAGCAAAGCAAAGCAAAACAAAGGTAAGCATGTCCTGAAAATAGAAGTGAGAGCAGGAGCAGGTGAGGCAAAAGAGAGCAAGGCAAAGGTAAAAAAAGGAAAGCATGGCCCCATAAAGCAAAACAAAGCACGGCCAGGGAAGGCAAAGCTGAGCAAAGGAAAGTAGCACCAGGAAAAGCAAAGCATAACCAGGGAAGACAAAGCAAACAAAGCAAAGCAAAGCAGTTTGAGGCAAGGCAAAGCACAGCAGGGGTAGGAAAAGGAAAGCAGTGCCAGGTCTATAACCCAAAGCTAAACCAAGGAAAGCATGGCCAGGGAAGGGAAAGCCGAGCAAGTCAAAGCAGAGCAAGGGAACGTAGCACAAGGAAAAGCAAAGCATTTTCAGGAAAGAAAAAGCAAAGCAATCTGAGGCAAAGCCTGGGCAAGAACAGCAGAGGAAAGGAGGTATGGGAAAGCAAAACTGTGCCAGGAAGAGCAAAGCAAAGCGGAGCAAGGCAAAACAAAGGGAAGCAAAGCGAACGTAGCGAGCTGGCGGCCAGCCCTCCTTTGGGTTCCAAGTGTCTGTGGGGGGCAGACCGGAGGGCCCTCATGTTGTGTGCAGGTGGCAGCCAGACTTGGACAGTGGCTGTACCCTGATCGCCCTCTCCCCAGCCTCCTTCACATCTCCTGGTGCACCGTGACGGTGGGCAAGAACCATGTCTTGCCTTAGCTGGTTGTTGTTGTTGTTGTTGTGGATTTCTTCCACCGTAGTTGTGGGAATCATGTCGTTACTTACTGTCTTTAAGAACCTCAGACACACAACGAGCAGTGGGACCCACCTGGCAGCTCGCCGCATGGCTGGGGACAAAGAATGGACCATGTCGGCTGGCCAGGCCTGCTGCCCACACGCGCCAGTTCTGAGGGGACAGTGGCTGGGCTGCGGGGAGGCCAAGTTCTGTGTCTGACGGTTTATGCGTTCATAAATTTACCAATCGACTCAGCAGCAAAATCATCGAGACAGTCTCCAAAGGAAGCCTAGCACAGCACAGGAGAGCAGAGCAATGCGGATGAAAGCTGAGCAAGACAAAGCAGAGCCCTGCTAGGGAAACGACGGCGGGGTTGGTTCCCGGCCGGCAGGTGTTCCCCGGCTCGGGGGGGCCGCGGGCGCCTTGTACAAGTGCTGCGGACAGCAGCCGCCAGGTCTACCCGGCCGCGGTCGCCATGTTTGTTTTGCCGGTTGGCGACCTGTAGGGGTCGCTGCAGGTCCGACCGCGAGAACGGCGTTGGGGTCTGCCCGGCAGCGACGGGAGCGCGCGCGCGCGCGCGTTTGCGAAGGCGCGCGCCCGTCGGTGGGTCGAGCGGTTCCCGAGCGGTTCCGATGGCGCGGAAAGCGTCGGAAATTCCCGGAAAGGTCCGAAAAAGGCCGAAAAGGTCCGAAAAGTGCCGGAAGGGCCCGCTCGAAAAGCGAAGGAAGGCGGGCCGGCGGTGTTGGTTCCCGGCCGGCGGGTCTCCCCGTGTCCTCCTGAGGTTGCCAGGTCTACCCGCGCGAAGGAGTTTGCCGACGATCGGGCAGAGGGAACGGCGG